>NC_133618.1:26787977-26895477 GCF_048593235.1 Sminthopsis crassicaudata
CCTCTGTGGGGATCTGTGACAGAGGTTGGGAGGAGGGGGTGGGTTCTCAGAAGAATTGAAAGGAAGAGGAAGAAACCATCAGAGGATGAAGATACAGAACAATAGTCGTGAGTCAAACCTCGTAAAAAAGAAAAATAAGTAAACCCGGCTGGGAGAGCCGGCTTTCCTCTCCTCTCCCTCCACAGCTGCAAACAGTGACTATATATGGCCACACAGCGTCCTGCAAGCTGAAATCCATGTGAGGGGGAAAGGACAGAGGAAGTGTAATTAGGCATTTTCTAATGAATCCACCCCAGACCCAAAAGCCAGACCCCCAGCCTGCAGCTCTCCCACATCCAGCCCCCCATGTGATGCTTGCCAGCCTGTTGGCACGTGGCTGGCACTCGGGCATTCTTTGGATGGAATTTCATGCCCTGCTTCCCAAAATAGCCCGGAATGGCCGGGGAGGAGGTCTTCCTGAAATGTTTCTTGAGTCTGCTTTACTCTTCTGGGCTGCCTAGGTGGGGACGATCAAGGAGAGAGTGAGGTTGTCACTTGTTTTTTCATTCATTCATTCATTCATTGACTCATTTATTTTTTGTAACAGAGATTCTCACCCTGGGATCTGTGAACTGAAAAAAAAAAATCTTGGCAACTCTTTCAGTATAATAGGTTTTCTTTATTATTCTGTGCATTTTATTTTATTCATTTAAACACATTCTTCTGAGAAGGGGGTCCAAGGATGTCATTAGGCTACCAAAAAAGGGGTCCAGAAAAAGTTAACAACTCCTGGGCCAATTGCAGCCTAATTATCTAATGGAATAATACAATACAATCTAATTATCTAGGCCAGTCAATGTTCCCTCTCTAGTCTCCGAAAGCCCCAATTAATTCCACCTGGTAAGCATTTATTAAGTGCCTACTGTATGCAAAGCACTCTCATGTTGTATACCATTGGGGTCATGAATACAAAGCTGGAAACAAATTTAGAGACCATCTAGAAAATTCGTGACTTTATAGATAAGGCAGTGAGGAGAGGAGAGGTTAAATGATTTGTCCAAGGTCACACAGGAAGTGTCAGAGCCTCTGACCCTCCCTGTCCATCACAGGGAGCTGTTTTCTAGACAATGAAATGGAAGAGCCCCCATCAGCCAGGAAAGTGATTTTCCTAAAGCTGGGGTCTGATCACATCCCGACTTCCTTCACTAACTCCAGTGGCTCCCTGTGGCTTCCAGGAGCAAATATTAAATAGTGCCCTTGGGAGTCACAGCCTTCAGAACTTGCCCCCTCCCTCCTTCTTACACCTTCCTCCCTGGCCAGTGACCTTCCATCTCTTAGCTCTGGGCATTCTCTCTGGCTGCCCCTCCCTCCTTTGCTCTGACCACTGACCTCCTTGGCTTTTTGAAATTCTTACCTAAAACCCCACCTCTTACAGGAACCCTTCCCTACCCCCCTTAATTCCAGCATCTCCCCTCCCTGGATTACCTTCCCTTTGTCCTCTGTGGCCCACATTAGAATGAAGACGACTTGAGGGCGGGACTCGCCTCTTGCCTCTTTAAGCATCCCCAGAGCTTGGCACAGTGCCTGGCACCTAGCGGGTGCTTCACAAATCTCTGTTGGCTGATTATGGGCCAAGCATTCTGCTCGTCCCCTGGAGAATGGCCCCTGATGTGGTGAGTGGGCAGCCCTGTAGAAGACCAGAGAATAACCTCGGATCAACTAACAGACTCACTGAGCGCCTGAAACACGCCGGGCACTCCTGGGTTACCCTGGGAACGGCAAGATAGAAAGGAACCAGGCCCTGCCCTCAATGGTCCTGGACCCCTCTGGCAGTGAGACTGATGAAAATTATGAGCCCCTTCTGTTTCTCAATGAACAAAATAAAGTCAAATGCATCCTATTACAAGGGGAACCAATTTTCTTGTGCTACAGTTATAAAACTATTTTTAAAAACAAGTTCACAGATCTCAGGTTAAGATCTTTGGTCTATTCAAATCTAGTGACCCTGAGCAAGTCACTTAGCCCTGTGTTACCTGAGAGAGAGAGAGAAACATATACAGAGAAAGACTAGGTCCGGAAATCTGGACTCAACCTTGTAAGTTGAGAGAGGTTAGCTTGTTCCCTCCTTGACCAAAGCATGGAAGCTTCTCAAGGGCAGGACTGTCTGATTTTATCTTTGCATCCTCAGCACATAGTAGGCTGGTTGGCACATACTAGGCACAAAATTCAATAGGATGGGCTGCAGTGAAAGGATGGGCAGAATAACAGAATTATGGAGATGGCAGCTCTAAGCTAAGCCATACACGTGGGCATCCAGCCCTGACTGAAGGCCTTCCCAGTGAGGAGGAGCCTGGCACCTCTGGAGGCCCTCTCCTTTTGCACAGCCCTAATTACTGGGGAGTGTGTTCAGTGGTATCCAAATCTGTGTGATCCCACTTGGGGTTTTCTTGGCAAAGATACCCAAGTGATCTCCATTTCTCTCTCCAGCTCCTTTTATAGAGGACAGAACGGGCAAACAGGGTTAAGTGAATTGCCCATATTGCCAGTCAATGTCTGGGGCTGGATTTGAACTCAGGATGATGAGTTCCTGGCTCCAGGCTCAGTGTTCTGCCCCTGCACCACCCAGCTGCCTGCCTTAGGGAGATTAGGGGCTACCCCCAAGTGGCACAAGCTGCCGTGGGAGATGCAGGGTTTGGCTCACTGGAGACAGATGGGGCTGGATCTATATTTTTGAAGAAGATTCATGCGTCGAGGACCAAGTGGGCCGCCCGCTACCGAGAGGCCCTTCCTCCCCTTCATTTGTCCAGACGCTTTCCTCCAAGTCTGCCTCTTTCAGCTTCGGGAGTCCGCTATGTAATGGTGGTGACAGCACATAAATCAGGGGGTGTATGTAAGGTATTCAGAGGTCCTGGTCCCAGCAGCTGGTGGAGCTTTGACTGGGAGGAGACTGGGAAAGACCCCCTCCAGGAGATGGCACTTTCACAGGCTTGAAGGAAGCCAGAGATGCTGAGGTAGAAGTAAGGGGACGGGGCCTTTTCAAAGATGGAAGGTGGGGCGAGCAAGCAAAGGAGTTCAGTGCTAGACTATGTGGAGGGGAGCGGCGGGTGTATAAGGAGACAGGAGAGCTGGGCAGGAGTTGCAGTTGGTTCCTAGGGAGTCACTGGAGTTTTCTGAGTCCAGAAGTAATATAATTAGCTCCCGGCTTTGGGAAAATCACTTTGGCAACTCTGCCCAGAGTGAGAGGGGAGACAGGGAGGCCCAGGAGGAGGCTGTTTTGCTGGTAAAGGCAGAGGGATGAAGGTTTGTTCCAGGGTGATGACTCTGGGAGAGGAGAGGAGTGATGTTGGGAACATTTGGCAAGTGATTGGATATAGGAGGGGGAGAAGAATCTTGTCTGGATGGTATTTAAGCTGCCCGAGGACAGGGTTCTGGCCACATTAAGTAGCGTGTGAGAAGTTCTTTTCTGTCAATTGTACTCTTAGCATTGGCCTTTGGTGATCCTTGGGAGATGGGAAATGAAAGCGCCTTGGGTGGGGATTCACCCATCCCTGATAAGCATCTCTGATTCTGGGCCAGCCAAGCAGGAAGAGCCTGTCTTGGCTAACTTGGTCCCCTTCCTTTCCCTCCTCTTCCACCTCAGTGACCTTTCCGGATGACTCTTCACATCCCTCTGGTGACTTTGGCTTCCGAGGGCTTCTTGGAAAAGAACCAAAGCAGTTCATCCATCTCACTGCCTGGATGCCATACTGGACTTCTCACTCTCTTTACATCACTTGGATTCCTCAAAATTCCAACTGAAATCCCACCTTCTGAAAAAAGTCTTTCTTAATCCTCCTTAAGGGCAGGAAGGAGCTGGTGCACAGAGCACTGGGCCTGGAGTCAGGAAGACTCATCTCATGAGTTCAAATTCCCCCTCAGACACTTACTAACTGTGTGACCTGCTTGCCTCAGTTTCCTCATCTGTAAAATGAACTGGAGAAGGAAATGGCAAACCACTCCAGTGTCTCTGCCAGGAAAACCACAAATGATGTCACAAAGAGTTGGACACCACTGAAATGACTGAACAACAAAATCATCTTTAATTTTATTAGTTTCTCTGAGCTAATCTCTAATATATCTTGTACACAATTGTTTGCTTATTGTTTTTCCTATTAGACTTGAGTTTCTTGAGAGCAGGGATTGTTGGGTTTTTTTTTGCCTTTCTCTTTATCTCCAGAACTTAGAATAAAGCCTGGCACATAGTAGGTCCTTAATAGACACTTCTTGACTTGGCTCAAACTGCTCTTGAAGGCATCCTGAAGGGAGCAGATTTGAAGATTGGGATAGAATGGAGAAGAGATGGGTGTATTCTCATTTAAGGAATAAAGTGAGCAAGGTGTCAAAAAAAAAAAAAACAATCAGTCAATCAAGGTGTCATTGACAGGAGGAAATGGAATAAAGAGGGGTGACAAGATCCAATTGGAAACTGAAGAGACCACACGGTAGAGATGCAAAGTCTCAAATACTAGGTCCAGAAGTCTGGACTCAACCTTGTAAGTGGAGAGGTTCGCTTGTTCCCTCCCTCACTAAAGAATGGAAGCTCCTCAAGGGCAGGACTGTCTGATTTTATCTTTGCATCCTCAGCGCACAGTATGCTGGTTGGCACATACTAGGTACAAAATTCAATAGATCTTTCTAATGTGACTTCTCTGTGGTGAATTGAGGTGAATATTTTCAGACTCCTTTTGTTTTCGTATGATTCTTTTTTGTGGGGAGAACATCTTATCATTTCTTCATCCCTGGGCAAGGCTGAGGGGAATCATAAAACCCTCTGACCCATTCTTTCTTTCTTCCCCAGGAGTGAAGAAGCGAACCAAGGTCATCAAGAACAGTGTGAATCCTGTATGGAATGAGGTGAGGAGCTGTTCGGAGAACACGGAATACTGCTGGCTTCCTGGAGGAGGCAGACTTTTAAGGAATACTTTAGAAGAGGGGAAAGTTCTAGCAGTTCTAGCTAGGGCCTGGATTCATGAAATCCTGTGTGGTATAAAGGAGAAGGGAGAATAGGTGGGCCCACTTTTGGCCTATTGCCATCCGTTTTATGAAATGCTGGTCTTGGAGTCAGAAAACCCCAGATTCATATCCTAACCAGCTACTTACTAGCTCCCTGACTTTACTGCTCCAGTCTTACTTATTCATCTGTAAATTGAGGGGTTTGGATAATTTGGTCTCCGAAGACCCTTTCAGCTTGAGATCCAAGACTCCTTACCTTACTAATAAACCTTTTTGAAAAATTATAGTTAAGTCCATTCACTGATTATCTGAATGTTATTCTGGGAATTGCCCTTCTAACAATTAGAGATTCACTAATCAAGGCATTAGGGGCTCTTCCTCCTTTAAATCACATCCTTCCTCTTCTTTCTTTAAGATTCCTCCCCAGCCATAATTACCTCCTCCAGGAAGCCCTTCCTGATTAGTGCCTCCCTATTCAGTTCCTTCTCTCACCCCTATCCCCAGCTGGTAGAAAGTGTTTTCAGATCTCTTTTCTGGACATGTCAGGTTGCCTCCCTTAGGCTAGCCTGAGGGAGCACTGAAGGAGAAAGAGGCTTTCAGAGAATGTGAATCCAACCAGACCAGAAAGAGTCTTAAAAGCATCTGGTCCATTATTTTACATGGGATCCCTGAGCCCAACGAGGGGGTCTCAGCTCCTTTCCTCCAGAGCTTGAAGGAGGAAACACAGCCTCTGATCCCAGGGAACTTCTGGTCTGAAGGAGTCAGATCAACTCCAGTCCTTAGGGTGCCTCCAGGCTGAAGGGGCAGACCTGCCTCTCTAGTTCAAGGAGAAAACCTAGCCTTTGCTCTGGGGCGCCTCTGGTCAGGGAGCAGACCCAGGCCTTTAAACCAGGGAGTTCTGAGCTGAGGGGGCAGATGGTACAGAAGGTGGCAGGAGAAAGGCAAACATGGTCCGCCAGGAGGGGAGCTGCTCCTGGCTTGGCTCCCTAAGAAAGCAGTCGGGTTCTCTGCTGCTTCTCCCCCAGCCCTGCCTCTGTCCCAGGTGCTGATCTGCAGCCACTTAGCCCCTGGGCCCGTGATGAGCCAGATGCTCTTGCAGTGGTGATGAGTCAGGTGCCCGGCCCTTCCTTTGCCTCTCCACCAGCTGCTGCCAGCCCTGGGCTCTCTGCTGATGCTGCCCTTTTTCTCCTTCCAGGGATTTGAGTGGGACTTAAAGGGCATTCCCTTAGACCATACCGCTGAGCTGCATGTGGTGGTCAAAGACCATGAGACGGTCGGAAGGAACAGGTGAGAAACCAAGGGTGTCCCTTGGGACCCCCATCCATCTTGTGTGGTCCAGATGTGCTTTTATATTTATTGTTTATTATTCTTGTTTTTAAAATGATTTGATTTTCCTCCATTACATATAAAATCAATTTTTAGCATTCCTTCTTTATAATTTTTGAGTTCTAAATTTCCTCCCTGGTCTCCTTCCTCCTTGAGAAGGCAGGCACTTTGATGTGGATTATTCATATTCAGGCATACAAAACACCAGCCTTTCATTCGCCCCTGGGTCATGTCTGAGAGTTTATAAGAACAATGGCCAGCATCATGGAATTATGAGCACTTTGCCAGTTATATTATCAAGAATTAAATGAATGATGATGATTATTCATGTAGTATTCTAAGATGTTCAAAATACAAATATTGTCTCACTTGTTCCTTATAACAAATAGGTAAATGATTTGCCCAGACTCACAAAGTTCATTTCCTGAGCAAGAAGATGGGAGATCAGTTCCTTTTTCTAATATAAAAAAATCATCCAGATCGAGGTCAGGACCCAGTGGGTGGGGGTGGGGCAGAAGATAACAGCTGAACCTCAGTTTCTTCATCTGTAAAATGAGGGTCTGAGGCTAGGAGGTTCCTGAGTTTTCTTCTGGATGTAATATTCTATGATTTTTCTGAGATGATTATCTGTCATGTCTTAAGTCTGCTCCTTAAGTTTTATTTAAATCAGAAGAAGGCTGTATTCTGCACACATGGGGCATAAAAGGGCTTCTGTTTGAGAGAATCACAGATCTTTGGACTGATCTGAGACATGGTCTTAGGTGATTCTTGGGAAAATATAGTAAGGACAGAAGGGCAAAAGCATCCTCCCTGTTACCCCACATCAGGGCACTTCTATTGGGGAAAAGCTGAAAGGATTAAGGTACACATGTTACTGAGGAGCACCCCAGGACTCCTCCCTGAATGCTTTTCTCCCTTCTGGGAGTTCCTATTAAGTTTTTGATGGGGTGAGGGTCTTCCTTTGCTCAACCAAGCTCACTCTTTCCAAGATGCAATGTCTCCTCTAACCATCAGTCCACTGCTGAGGGGGGTCAAGCAGGTTGTTCCCTTGCCACACTGACCCCTCCTCAGCTGCAGATTGCTGCAGATACTGGTTCTGGGAATCCAGTTATTACTGAGACCCTGGATGCTTTTGATGGAGCTCCACTTGTTTCCCTAAAATCATAAGAGAAGAAACAGGAAACAAGCAGGGATTTATGTTCTAGGACACCAGGAGGCTGGGTGGGAAGATTAGGCCTCTGCTCCTAAATCCTCCTCACCTGACAGCCTTGAGGCTATCAGAGAAAGTGAAATCTGATTGAATTTTTGGTATACACTCTCAGGTACCACAGTCCCTCAATCAGAAGGTTTTTTGTTTTGTTTTGTTTTTCCCACCAAGCACCCTGTCACTCAGGGGACAAGCAGATTCATCCAATCATACTTTGGATTGAAAGAAGACAAGGAACAGTGTGCTGTCTCCAGGACTTTAGACTTACAGTCAGGAAGTCAAGTTCAAATCCTGTCTCAGACACTAGGTGTATGATTCTGGGCAGGTCACAACCTTTGTTTATCTTGGTTTTCTCATCTGTAAAAGGAGATAAAAATAGTTATTATTGAGATATATTTCAGTCATATCTGAATGTTTATGATAGTTTGGGGTTTTCTAGATAAAGGCACTGGACTAGTTTGCCATTTCCTTCCCCTAACTCTTAAGATGGTTGTGAGAATTAACATGTTTTGCAAGCTTAAAGCATGATATAAATAAATACTAGTTATAATCACCATCATGATTAGTACTCCATTTCTCCTGTTACTGTCTTCTAAACTTTCTGAATTCTAACCCTAACCCTTATCACTCAATTGAAGCTCCTCTCTTCAAGGTTTTCATCAATCTCTAATTTGAGCCAAACCTAAAGACCACTTCTTGTACTTTATTTTTTTTTAATTTTATAATTATAATTTTTATTGACAGAACATATGCATGGGTAATTTTTAACAACATTATCCCTTTCATTCCCTTCTGTTCCGAATTTTCCCCTCCTTCCCTCCACCCCCTCCCCTAGATGGCAGGCAGTCCCATACATGTTAAATATGTCGAAGTATATCCTAGATACAATCTATGTGTGCAGAACCGAATTTCTTGTTGCACCAGGAAGAATTGGATTCAGAAGGTAAAAGTAACCTGGGAAGAAAAACAAAAATGCAAACAGTTTACACTCATTTCCCAGTGTTCCTTCTCTGAGTGTAGCTGATTCTGTCCATCATTGATCAATTGGAACTGAATTAGATCTTCTCTTTATTAAAGATTTCCACTTCCATCAGAATATATCCTCGTACAGTATCATTGTTGAAGTGTATAATGATCCCCTAGTTCTACTCGTTTCACTCAGCATCAGTTGATGTAAGTCTCTCCAAGCCTCTCTGTATTCCTCCTGCTGGTCATTTCTTACAGAGCAATAATAGTCCATAACCTTCATATATCATAATTTACCCAACCATTCTCCAATTGATGGGCATCCATTCATTTTCCAGTTTCTAGCCACTATGAAAAGAGATGCCACAAACATTTTGGCACATACAGGTCCCTTTCCCTTCTTTAGTATTTCTTTGGGATATAAGCCCAGTAGTAGCACTGCTGGATCAAAGGGTGTGCACAGTTTGATAACTTTTTGGGCATAATTCCAGATTGCTCTCCAGAATGGTTGGATTCTTTCACAACTCCACCAACAATGTATCAGTGTCCCAGTTTTCCCACATCCCCTCCAACATTCATCATTATTTGTTCCTGTCATCTTAGCCAATCTGACAGGTGTGTAGTGGTATCTCAGAGTTCAAACTTAAAGACCACTTCTTGATTATCTTCCTCCACACACACCTTTATATGTGCTCATCACCCATTAGAGAGGAAGTTCCTTGAATGAGAGAGCTGTTCTGATTGGATGGACTTAGATCCCTAGCACTTAGAAAAGTGCCTGGAACAGAAAGCCACACATTAAATGCTTTGTCCATCCACTTCTCTCTCTCTGTCCGACTGCTGACCATTTTCTCCTGATTACTCTGCTCTCTCTAGGTTTTCATGACTTTGCCCTCTTGGTTCTCCTTGTTGTATCACCTTTCTTCCTCATGCTCTTTTGCTGGATTCTGGAGATCTCCCCCCACCAAAGTTCTGATCTGGACCACCTTCTTTTTTCTCTTTCACTTGGAGATCTCATATATATATATATATATATATATATATATATATATATATATATATATATATATATATATATATATTTTTTTTTTTTTTTTTTTTAACTTTAGCTTCTCTTTTGAGCTTCAGGCCTGCACCACCAACTGGACATTTCTAACTCTATGTCTGGTAGGCACCTCAAATTCGGTGATTCCAAAGCAAAATTAATTACATTTCCCTCCAAATTTTCTCCTCTTCCGAACTTCCCTATTGCTGTTGAGGGCACCAGGTTTCCCCAAGATTCAAAACCTTGTGGTTACCCTTAACTTCTCTTTTTTACTTAATTCTGACTCTAGTTTCAAATCAGTTGCCAAATCTTGCAATTCATTTCTCTGCATCAGTTCTCACATATATCTTCTTCATTCCATCTCCACAGACATTATCCTAGTTCAAACTCTCCTTGATCATCACCTGGACCACTACAGTTCTGTCCTCATTGGTTTTCCTTCTTCCCGTCCTTTTTTATCCTGCTCCCTCCTTCAAAGGATTTTATTAAAGATTAGATTTGATCACATCACCATCCTGCCCAATAAATTCCAGTGTTCTCTATTATTTTCAAGATTCAGACCTGGCCCTTTCCTATCTTTCTAATCTTCTTTGTTTTAAATTTATTTTTAATTAATGGATTAAAACAAGCACTTTTCTTTAAAAAAAATTTTTATTAAAGCTTTTTATTTTTAAAACATATGCAAAGATAATTTTCAACATTTACCCTTGCAAAACCTTGTGTTCCAAAATTTCCCTCCCTTCCCCCACCTCCTCCCCTAGACCATAAGTAATACAATATATGTTAAACATGTGCAATCCTTCTACACATATTTCCACAATTATCATGCTGCACAAGAAAAATCAGATAAAAAAGGGGAAAAATGAGTAAAAAAAGAAAATGCAAGCAAACAACAACAGAGGGAAAATGCTATGTTGTGATCCATACTCAGTTCCCACAGTGCTTGCTCTGGGTGCAGAATGCTTTCTCCATTATCAGATTATTGGAATTGGCCTAAATCATCTCATTGTTGAAAAGAGCCACGTCCATCAGAATTGATTATCGTATAATCTTGCTGTAAAACAAGCATTTTCACAATGTAGAATAAAATGGAATTGTAAATACATAACCGGCTTTTCCTTTCAAATATATAACTAAGTTATCATGTAGATTTTTCTCTCATTTTTCTTCCACTCCCCACTCTAGATAGAGATGGCTACCACTAGACACAAATACATGTATATAGAAATATATATATGTAAAATTATTCTATATATAATTCTATTTATTCTTTCTCTGGATGCAGATAGTGTCTTCATATGACTTTTATAGTTAATTTGAGTACTTAAACTAGATAAAATAGCTTACCCAAAATTGTTCTTAAAACAATATTGCTATTATTGTATACAATGTTCTCTTGATTCTGCTCATATTGTTCTTCATCATTTAATGCAAGTCTTTCCATATTTTTCTAAAATCATTGAATTCATTATTTCTTCTAGCACAATAACATTCAATCACAATCATATTCCACAATTTGTTCAGCTGTTCCCAACTGATGGGCATTCCAACAATTCCTGTTTCTCTGCCCACTGGAAAGAGACTTGCTATAGTCATTTTGGAACCTATAGATTTTCTTCCTTTCCCTCTACTTATTTATGAAAATAGATCAAATAATGGTACTACTGGGTCAAAGTTTAGGTAGTTTAATAACTGTTTGGGCATAATTCCAAATTGTTCTCCAAAATGGTTGGATTGTTTCATAATTCCACTAACAATGAATGAGTGTTCCACTTTTTCCACATCCTCTTCTACATTTGTCTCTTTCCTGTTTTATCATTTTAGCTAATCTTGTAGTTGTAAAATAATATCTCAAGATTGTTTTAATCTGCATTTCTCTAATCAGTAATGATTTAGAGCATTTTACATAACTATAAATTGCTTTGATTTCTTCATCTGAAAACTGCCTCTTATATCCTTTGACCATTTATCAATTAAGGAATGATTCATATTTTTATGGATTTGATAAAATTATTTATATATTTGAGATAGATCTTTAGTTAATAAACTGTTTATGAATGTTTTCCTCCATTTTTATACTTTCAAGTCTTGGCTACATTTGTTTATTTATACAAAATCTTTTTAATTTAATGCAATCAAAATGATAAACAAACCCTTCTACCTTGTATGATCTAGCTATTCCTTGCGTATCTTCCTTTGTCTCTTATCTCCATGGCTTTGTATTGGCTGGAACTTTCTCTTCCAACCTCTGATTTTTATAATCTTTGACTTCCTTTAAGATTCTGCTCAATTATCACCTCCTCCAGGAAACCTTTCCTGGTTCCTTCAGCTGCTATTATCATGCCCTTTAAGGTTATCTTCCATCTAGTTATATTTATCTTTCTGTGGTATCTCCTGGTTGAAATTTAGTTTTTTTGAGGACAGGGATTGCTTTTAATTTTTCTTTCTTTTCCCAGCATTTAGGACAGTACCTAGCATGAAAAAGATGCTTAATAGTTGATGATTTGCCTTTGTTCTTGTAGTGCTTGGCGGAGAGTCTATCGTAAGCAAATGCTTAAGGCTTGCTGGCTGACAGATTGGTTGTCCCATAAAACCCAGAAGGAAGATTAGTGGGTAAAGGAAGGTGAATCTGAACATATTTTAAGGACTGGGCCCTCATTGGCCACACTTCCCATTATGTTTAAACTGGCCTCTTTGAAATTAGTAATCGTGGTTCAAGGTTAAATTCCCATTTACACACTCCAGGCCCCCACTCAATTAGCAGTTTGCTGTTTGCCATCATATTTTCTTGCCTCTTAACTTTGTCTTGGGTTACCTTGTCCTCCCCAAATCTTATTTCCTTTCCAAGCCTCAGTTCTCCAGCTGTTGAAATCCTGTCTGTCCAGTATTTTACAAAGGATGAAGCCGTCCATTGGTGTCAATCCTTTTTCCCATTCCCATTCCCCTGTTCTGGGGCACCTTAGCAATGACATGGTGGTTTTCTTAGAATATCCCTCAGTGGGGAGTAGAGAGGCAGAGTAAAGTAGGAAGGCAGAGTGGGAGAGGGTTAGCATACCAGACCTGTAGCCAAGAGGAACTGGATTCAAATCCCTCTTAGGAGACCCAGAGCTGGTGACCCTGGACCAGTCACTTAACTTATCCATCTCTCAGTCTCCTGGACTCATTGACTTTTAAGGTATCTTCCAATTTTAAATCTGGGATCTTGTGACTGTGAGCATTATTGTTCCCATTTAAGTTGAGGAAATAGTCTTTAACCAATGGAAGTCACCATGGAGTTAGTAAGGGATGGAGGCAGGACTTGTTTCCTGAATCTATTGCTCTTTCTTTACACTAAATTGCTGTTCAGGCAGTGGTCACCATTGGAAGTCTGGCTTTATGGGTCAAGGTCACTGCTGCAAGTGGTATCAAAAAGTCAGTCTTTGGTAAGTTTGTGATAAAAACCAGAGTCTG
The DNA here is from genome assembly GCF_048593235.1 of Sminthopsis crassicaudata. Lineage (NCBI taxonomy): Eukaryota > Metazoa > Chordata > Mammalia > Dasyuromorphia > Dasyuridae > Sminthopsis > Sminthopsis crassicaudata. The sequence goes on from NC_133618.1 coordinate 26,800,943, forward strand.
TCTTCTGGGCTCTCCCTAAAACTCTTAGCACAGTGTCCAGCACACAGTAAGCATCTAAATGTTTATTTTCTTTCTTCTGAATCCTACATTAGTGGCTGATTCATGGAAATCTTGTTTTTGCATTCTTCCAGTGGTTGTGTGTTTGTCAGGGAATACCTCACTTGAAAAAAAAAAAAGATGTTTGACCTTGGGTTTAATTTCTCTTTCTATTGCCCAAATGATTCATTTTTTCTTTCTTTTTTTAATTTAAATTTTATTCTTTTCAATGAACAAAAATTTATTTTTTCACTTTCTTGGTCTACCCGTGAATAGTTGATATTTGCTTATAACTGTCTCTATTTGTCTGAAAATGGTTTTGTAATTGTATTTATATAATTCTTGTGTATGTCTTGGCAGCTAGACTCTCGAGTATTTTATGTTGTCTGCAGTTATTTTAAATACAATTTCTCTTTTTGCTTCTTTCTCCTGGGTTTTGTTGGTAATATATAGACATGCTGATGATTTATGTGAGTTTATTTTATGTCCTGCAACTTTACTAAAGTAGCTAGTTATTTCAAGTAGTTTTAAAGACAATTCTCTAAGTGTACTAATGTATTATCTGCAAAAACCAGTAATTTTGTTTCCTTGTTTCCTCTTCTTATTGCTTCAATGTCTTTGTCTTGTTTTATTTTTATAGCTACATTTCTAGTACAGTATGGAATAATAGTGATGATAATGGGCATTCTCGCTTCATCCCTGAACTTACTGGGAAAACTTCTAATTACAGATCATTACAGATAATGTTAGCTGATAGTTTCCAATGAATTCTACTTATGATTTTAGGAAAAGCTCCATTAATCCCAGTTGGTTTCTAATGCTTCCAGATCACGGTAGTTACTGTAGCATTTCTCACGGTCTCTGCTTTCTACTCTGTTTCTCAGCATTTTGTTTGACTGGTATTTCCATCCTTAAGCTCCTTTTCCATTATCAGTGCTGCCAGGGCTGATTTGAAGGCCCCTTGACCCCATTCTGAATAAAGTGACTTCCTGTATCTGCTTCCTATAGCCCTGATAAAGCTATCTATCTCAGCCATCCCTTCCAATACTTCCTGTCTCTCATTCCCACTTCAGTGTCTGGTCACGGGATCAGCCGCTTATCGGTGATTTTGATCAATCAAAGGGAACACGGTCTGGTACCGAGGTCTCCACTCTCAGTGTTCATGTCAGAGCTTTTCACGAGGCTGTAGACTAGGTGGCAGCTACATGGTGCAATGGAAGCTTGGGCCTGGGGCAGGAGACTCCTGTTTCTGCCTTCAACAGACATTGTTTGCCTCAGTTTATTCTTCTGTAAAATGACTTAGAGAAGGAAATGTCAAACAGTTCCGGTATCTGGGCTTGGAAAACCCCCAAATGAGGTCATGAAGAACTAGACACAAGAAAACAATAACAACAACATCCCAACGTGACCATATAGCACATTTTGCTCCATTCTCCACATATTGGGCATCCCCTCAGTTTCCATTTCTTTGCCAGAAATCATCGTGGAACTGTTGATAGCAGGATGTCTGTTTGTGTCAGAATGAACTGGTCAGTACAGTAAAGTCTCTCTGTGTCATGGAAATATCTCCAACTAGTTCTGGTTGTGACGTGGCAGTCAAGAAAGCCAATGGCACCATAGAGAGTGTTCTAGAGGCAGAGAGGCCAGAATGAAGGAGGTGAGTGTCTTGCTGTCCTGCTCAGACTCTACCTGGAGTACTGGGTTCAGTTCTGGGTACCACCATTTAGGAAGCATGCTCATCAGCTGCAGAACCTATGGAGGGGAAAGCAACCAAGATGATGACGGCCGTTGGGATGCTCAATTATGAGGATGGCTTGGGGAAATGTTGTTAGAGCGCTCAGGGGAAGAAACCAGGTGGCACAGGGTAGGTAGGGATCTGTACCTGGAGAAGATCAAAGTTCAGATCCAACCTCAGCCAACATTTCTAACACAATATTGAATAATAGTGATGATAAAGGCCATTCTGGTTGGCTGACTTGGTTTACTCATCTGTGAAATGGGAATAGTGATAATACCTCCCTCCCAAGGTGCTTGTGAGGATAAGATAACATTTATAAATTGCTTTGCAGACCTAAAACATTATATAAATGCTAGCTGTTATTTTATCTTCTTCTTATCAGCATGATAACTGCCTTCAAATATTTGAAGGGCTCTCACCAGAAGGAACAGTCAGATTTTTTCTGTTGGACTAAGACAGTGGGAAGTGCTAGATTTAGACTTTGTCTTATCCAGAAGAAACTTCTTCCTTGCCATTTATAAAACTTGTGCCTTCTCTTTGTCCTTCTATGACGGGTCTATATTCCAAAGAGATCAAAGGACCCTAGCAGCTCTTTTTGTAATGGCAAAGAACAGGAAACTAAGGACTTCCTCATTAAATGGAAAACAGTCGAACAAGTTATGGTAAATGAATGTGATGGAAAATGATTGTGTTGTAAGAAATGATGGAGATGGTTTCAGAGAAACCTGGAAACACCTGAATAAACTGATGCGAAGTGATGTGTGTGGGATCAGGAGAATAATTTATACCAACTGCCTTATAAAGAAAGTCTTGGAAAGACTGATCAATGCCTTGATCAAATATGGTTCTGGAGAACCATCTGTGATGAAGCATGCTACCCACTTCCTGAGGGATTTTGGGAAAGAATAAGACTTATCTTTCTGGGATATAGCCAATGTGGGAATCTGTTTTGTTTGATTGCATATTTGTTACAGGGATTTTGTTTTTCTTTTTTTTTTTCAGCAGAGGGAGAGGTAGAAAGAGGGGAAAAAATTTGTTCACTGAAAAAAATAAAATTTTAGTTTAAAAAAGAAAGAAAAAATGAATTATTTGGGCAATACAAAGAGAAATTAAATCCAGGGTCAAACGTCTTTTTAAAAAAGGTCCAATAAGTGCTTCAGCATGTGCTGGTTTCTCCTTCCTTGGAGGCCCTGGAGTCTCCAAACAAAGGTTGGAGGGGCCACTTATCAGGAATGTGGCAGAGGAGAAAGCCATAAGCAAATGCAAAGGGAAGAGACTACACGAGGCACATTCTGGGGATGATCAGCAGTGTAGTATAGATAAGAGTATATGTAGGGGAACTGTGAGAAATCCAGCGGTGGCTACATCATGGAGGGCCTTGAATGCCAGATGAGGCTTTGAATGAAACCATTTTGGTCATGTGGAAGGAGGAAAGTGACCGGGTAGAAATTTAATCAGTTTGGAGTATGTGGGAAGGATTAGAAAGCACAGAGAATATGGACCCACACATATTTGTTAATGCTGTCCTTATGGTGGCAGTGATTTAGAGCTGACTGCCAGCAGTTTTCTCTTAAATCTTGATGGAAGTAATGGAGGAAAAAAAATGAGAATAAAAACAGAAGCCATGAGCAGAAATGACAGTTCTCCTTTTTAAATGTAGAGCATTGAATGCTAGAGCAGGAAGGGCCTCAGAACAAGGAATGTCAGAGTTGGGAAGGCTCTTAGAACATAAAAAGCCAGAGGGATGGGCCTTAGAACATAAAAGCTAAAAGGAAGGACCTTAGAACATAAAAAGCTAGAAGGAAGGGCCTTAGAACATAAAAAGCCAGAGGAATGGGCCTTAGAACATAAAAAGCCGTAGCTGGGAAGGCCTTGGAATAGAAAATATCTAAGATGGAGGGGGCCGGGCTGGGCCGGGGTGAGCAGTGGACTTTCGGACAGAATGTGAGTCTCAGTTCCCTGGTGTCCCCACTAAGCCCCGCTGCTCTGGTTAGTGTCTCACATGCACACAGCACAAGGCACCTTGGGCTCTTTCCAGCCTTCATTTACATTCCCCCCTTGGCTTTTGGCCGTCCTTTCTCCTCCACACTCAAGTGAGCGTAGTTTGTTCCTGCACATGGACCGGAGCTTAGCGTGGGTTTACAGGCCAGTAAACAAAAGCAGAGAGACCTTGTTTTCAGAGGGAAACATTGAAGCCTCTCAGGGCTCCTGAGTCAGTGATCTGTGAAGGAATGAGGAGAAATATCTTCCATTAGAGGGCTGTAAACCCTTATTCTAATCCACCCCTCACCCCCCACCCCAGCCCCACCTAGTCTTAACCAGACCCATTTTCCCAGTGAGAGCTCTGGGACTCCGAGTGGGAAGGGGCCTCAGAGCTCATTTAGTCCAGCCCTCCCTCTTTTGACAGATCAGGAAGTGGAAGCCTTGTGCAAGTATCTCTGGCAGAGCCAGGATCCAAAGCCAGTCCTGGCCCCACTGATTATTTAGTTTCCTTTCAGGGTACCGACCCTCCCTTCCTGCAGCACGCAGTGAAGTTTGATTCTGATGGTGACCTTTTAGGGCTCCTCACCCCTTTCTGACTCTTCATCTCCCTCCATTTGCTCCGTGCTCCAAAAATTCACTAAATGGGGACTAGGTGCTTAGCCCTGGGGGAGCATCTGAGTTTAGATAAGACATACTTTCCCTGTAAACAGATTGAGAAGACATGTAACATTCCATGCTGCGGTCATTTTGGTCATTAAGTTTTTTAGCCATGACTCATTTTACAGTTGAGACAACCAGGGTTAATACAAGTGTCCCAGGCCATATTTAACCTCATAAAGATGTCTTCCTGGCTCCAGCATTCTATCCACTGTACCTCTTAGCAGCCCATTAAGTTCATTAAAGACGGGCAACCAAGGTGCTATGGGAGGTCTGTCCAGTCAAAGTGTTTGGGTGCCCAGCTACACCCAGCGAAAGAACTCTGGGAAATGAGTGTGAACCATCACATAGCATTTCCAATCCCTCTGTTTTTGTCTGCCTGCATTTTTGATTTCCTTCTCAGGTTAATTTTACTTTATTTCTTTTTTCTTTTTTTAATTTTTTAAAATTAATTTTATAATTATAAAATTTTTTGACAGTATATATGCATGAGTAATTTTTTAAATAATATTATCCCTTGTATTCATTTTTCCAAATTTTCCCCTCCCTCCCTCTACTCCCTCCCCTTGATGACAGGCAATCCCATATATTTTACATGTGTTACAGTATAACCTAGATACAATATATGTGTGTAAATACCATTTTCTTATTGCACGGTAAGAATTGGATTCTGAAGGTATAAGTAACCTGGGTAGATAGACAGTAGTGCTAACAATTTACATTCCCCTCCCAGTGTTTCTTCTCTGGGTGTAGTTATTTCTGTCCATCATTGATCAACTGGAAGTGAGTTGGATCTTCTTTTTGTTGAAGATTTCCACTTCCATCAGAATACATCCTCATACAGTATTGTTGTTGAAGTGTACAGTGATCTTCTGGTTCTGCTCATTTCACTCAGCATCAGTTGATGTAAGTCTCTCCAAGCCTCTCTGTATTCCTCCTGCTGGTCATTTCTTACAGAGCAAATATTCCATAACCTTCATATACCATAATTTACCCAACCATTCTCCAATTGATAGACATCCATTCATCTTCTAGTCACTACGAAAAGAGCTGCCACAAACATTTTGGCACATACAGGTCCCTTTCCGCTCTTTAGTATTTCTTTGGGATATAAGCCCAGTTAGTAGCACTGCTGGATCAAAGGGTATGCACAGTTTGACAACTTTTTGGGCATAGTTCCAAATTGCTCTCCAGAATGGCCGGATTCTTTCACAACTCCACCAACAATGTATCAGTGTCCTAGCTTTCCCACATCCCCTCCAACATTCATCATTATTTGTTCCTGTCATCTTAGCCAATCTGACAGGTGTGTAGTGGTATCTCAGAGTTGTCTTAATTTGCATTTCTCTGATCAGTAGTGATTTGGAACACTCTTTCATATGAGTGGAAATAGTTTCAATTTCATCATCTGAGAATTGTCTGTTCATATCCTTTGACCATTTATCCATTGGAGAATGGTTTGATTTCTTATAAATTAGGGTCAGTTCTCTGAAATATTTTGGAAATGAGACCTTTGTCAGAACCTTTACCTGTAAAAATATTTTCCCAATTTGTTACTTCCCTTCTAATCTTGTTTGCATTAGTATTGTTTGTACAGAAACTTTTTAGTTTGATGTAATCAAAATCTTCTATTTTGTGATCAATAATGATCTCTAGTTCTCCTTTTTTCACAAATTCCTTCCTCCTCCACAGGTCTGAGAGGTAGATTATTCTCTGTTCCTCTAATCTATTTATGATCTCATTCTTTATGCCTAAATCATGGACCCATTTTGATCTTATCTTGGTATATGGTGTTAAGTGTGGATCCATATCTAATTTCTGCCATACTAATTTCCAGTTTTCCCAACAGTTTTTTCCAAATAATGAATTTTTATCCCTAATGTTGGTATCTTTGGGTTTGTCAAACACTAGATTGCTATAGATGTACCCTTTTTTGTCCTTTGTACCTAATCTGTTCCACTGATTGACTGGTCTATTTCTTAGCCAATACCAAATGGTTTTGGTGACTGCTGCTATATAATATAGCTTTAGATCAGGTACACCTAGACCACCTTCATCTGACTTTTTTTTCATTAATTCCCTTGAAATTCTCGACCTTTTATTCTTCCATATGGATTTTGTTGTTATTTTTTCTAGGTCATTAAAATAGTTTCTTAGGAGTCTGATTGGTATAGCACTAAATAAATAGATTAGTTTGGGGAGTTTTGCCATCTTTATTATATTCGCTCGGCCTATCCAAGAGCACTGAATGTCTTTCCAATTATTTAAATCTGATTTTATTTTTGTGGCAAGTGTTTCGTAATTTTTCTCATATAATTCCTGACTTTTCTTTGGTAGATGGATTCCCAGATACTTTATACTCTCAACATTTGTTTGGAATGGAATTTCTCTTTGAATCTCTTGCTGTTGCATTTTGTTGGTGATATGTAAAAATGCTGAGGATTTATGTGGATTTATTTTGTATCCAGTAATTTTGCTAAAGTTGTGAATTACTTCTAATAACTTTTTATTAGAATCTCTGGGGTTTTCTAATTTTTACTTTATTTCTAAGATCCAATTCTTCTTGTGCAGCAAAATAACTGTATGGACATGTATACATATATTGTATTTAACATATACTTAACATATTAAAAGAAAAAAACAGTATTTGGGCGCCTGCTGCCTTTCTCTCTGTATCTCCCTCCCCATCCCTCTCCACTCTGCTGGTAAGTATTCTTCTCTACTGATTTCATGCCACAGAATAGCTAATAATGTGTGACTCACCTGGCCATTGTGGGAATCCTGATGGCTTTTCCTCTCCCAGGTTGCTTTTTTTTTTATTTTTTTAAATTTTTTTTAAGAAAAGGCTTTTTTAGGTAAAAGAGGTCATTCTTTGCCTCATTTCTTACCTAGCCCGAATCACTGAATGGGTGTCACCTCAGGCAAACTGAGCTTAAAAAGACCAAGGTCTCCCACTTCATCCAGAGCCATCTCCACTCATCCTGATCTGTATCTTCCCCCTGGAACCAGTGATTCTGGAAGGGAAAGTGAGGCAGGGGCCGTTGCCCAGCCCTCCCTCCCTCAAATCCAGATCACTTGCACTTCATGGATCTCCTCCTGGTCATGGTCCTCTTCAAGAATGAAGGACAAACAACGTGTCACCTCCTAATGGAATCAACATTGTGACACTTCAGTACTTTCATCCTAAAGGAATAAAGTTCTAATGGGAGAATTAAGTCTGTGTGGGAAAGATTGGAGAGACTCAGGAGCACCATTACAGTCCCACTGGACCCGCAGCTCCTTGATTTGTCTGCCTCTGTTTCCCCAGACTGTGCCCTTCTGTCTTTCGGGGAGTCACTTCCCTCCCAGGTCAAGGTGGAGGTGGGTGTGAAATCTCAAAGACAGGGAGAAGGTCCATTGTTCTTGCCATCAGAAGCTGGCATTCCAGTCCCTCTCAGTTTCCTCCTCAGTAAAATGGGCTTTTTGTACTAGATACAATATATGTGTGCAGAACTGAACAGTTCTCTTGTTGCACAGGGAGAATTGGATTCAGATATTGTTAAAGTTTACAAAGAACTTTAGATATTTCAATTCGCTATATCCTTGTAACAACTCTATGATGTAGATTCCATCATATAAAAATTTAAATATGAATGGAGGTTAAGGGACTTCCTCAGGGTTATGTAGCTTATAAGTATCCAAGGTTAGATTTGAACTCAGGTCTTCCTTATTCCTTTTTAAAAATTTTTTTTATTATAACTTTTTATTGACAGTACATATGCATGGATAACTTTTTACAATATTATTCCTTGTACTCACTTCTGTTCCGAATTTTCTCTTCCCTCCCTCCACCTCCTCCCCTAGATGGCGGGCAGTCCCATACATGTAAAATATGTTCTAGTATATCTCAGATACAATATGTGTGTGCAGAACTGAACAGTTCTCTTGTTGCTCAGGAAGAATTGGGTTCAGAAGGTAAAAATAACCTGGGAAGAAAAACAAAAATGCAAATAGTCCACACTCATTTCCCAGTGTTCCTTCTCTGGGTGTAGCTGCTTCTGTCCATCATTGATCAATTGGAACTGAGTTAGAGAGGTCTTCCTTATTCCAAGTCCAACATGTCAGCGCATCAAATTGCCTCTGGATGTATATTCCAGCCTTGTACATAAAGTGATTAATATAAAATGTTGCTATGACTTCTCCTTTGACTTGGAAGCCATACTCAGTTCTATGAATAATAAGGCAATAATACTTAGCATTTACATAACTCTTTAAGGTTTATGAAACATTTTATATGTATTAAGTTATTTGATCCCCGTAATAACCCTGGGGAATTGGTGCTATTATTATCATCATTTTATAGATGAGGACACTGAGACGTGTCTTGCCTAGGGTCATAGAGCTAGTACATGTTTAAGGTCAGATTTGAATTCAGATCTCTTGACTCCTTTCCCAATGTTCCATCCATTTCCTAAATACAATTTTCCATGTGGCTGTTCCGTGCTCTAATATTCTTACTAAAACTTGGGTTTATCATCCAGTCAATAAACTACACTATAAACTCCTGGGACTTCGGGGCATGTGCTTTTTGCTTACAGTTGATATATTGTTTTCTTGTATTTATAGATTTTTTTTATTTGAGTGGTAAAAACAGTGAATGCTTTTCATACATAAACATATGTAATCCTTGTTTCCAATGTCTAGCTCACAGAGACTATAGAGCCCATTTTTGTCTCTTTGAGTGTAGGAGTCAAAGAGTAGGCTGAACAAAGTAATTTATGCTGTCATTTATGTAATTTATACTTAAAATATAAAATTATGTTTTAAGCACAATTGAGAAATATATTACAATGATGTGAATTTCTCTATCAAGCCAAGAAGGGTGTGTTTTTTCTTTGATCTATAAAGATCTGTGTAGAACCCGTGGAGAAGACAGGAAGAAGATTGTATGAATCTTCTTCCTTCACAGAAATGTCATAAGTGCTAAGTTATAAAACCCCGAAGACTTTGTGAAGAGTTGGAAAATACAGTATATTTTGGAAAGACTGTCCTTTGAGTTAAGTAGACAGAATGAATGGAAAGGACTAATTCAGCTTATTTCCTAAAAAGAGTCTTAAGAGACTTTTTCAATATCAGGAAGAAACTGAGTGATGTGAGATTGAGATTTCATACAAGTGAAGAAGAGTCATCTGCCATTTTATACTGAAAGCTGAAAGTGATTCTGGCTTAAATAGTTAATAAAATAAAAAACATTTTGTTAATTTGTTAATTTCATTTTCTAATAAAGTTTATATATTTAATAATATATATATATAAAACATAATAAATATATGTTATATAATTTAACCCTCAAGGAGTTTAAAATCAAATGGGGGAAGCCAACACATAGAAAAAAGCTGAAAAGATGGGCTCATCCTAATGATAACAAGAGTAGAAAAGGATCTGAGGAAGTATGACTTATTTATAATGCAGAATGATCATTTCCCAGAAAGCATGAAATTCAAGAGATTAACAGGGTGGGAAATGATGAAGTACATGCCCTAAGTACCCTCCATAAATGGTGATGGACTTGGGAAGAATTCTCCAGTATCTCCCCATCCTTGCTCCAAGCAGAGGAAGGGAGAGGCCCCCAAGGCCAGGGGGCTGCTTAAAAGATGTGAGTTTCAAAGTTGATTTCATCTTGCATAATTATGAATTTGTGGAATCATGGAAAACAGAGAGCAGCTGGGTGGGAATGATGAGGTAAATTCCCTCAGAATTAATGAGAAAGTGATTACAATTTCATTATTGAGAAATAAATTAACCAAACATATTCATAGGTGATGCTAGGGCTTGGGAGACCAAATAAAGACTAAGAGAATGAATCGAGTGGCCAGCTGAAGAGTGACCAACGAGGTGAGGTGGGGAGAACGTCATTCTACCTTGTCGTATGTTCCATTCATACCTGTTACCTGGGTTATTGTTCTATATTCTTAAGGGCCATTGGTTTTCTCACTTTTCGTGATGCTTTGTGATAGGAAACATCGGATTGGTCTCAAGTCTAGGAAGAAGTTGGTAAAGCTCTTTTCTCAGATTCTCGTGCACCATCTTGAAGTATTTGAACCCATACAGTTTTGCACAAAAACTAGAGTTTGAGCTATTTCTCTTGGGAGAATCATTTTTTAAATTTTTTTTATGAGAATGGTTCATTTGGTGCCTGTTTCATGTTTGAGCCAACTTTCAGTGTTACTGAGTTGGGCTTCTTGTATCCGTGTAGTCACTGGGCAATTTCCACATCTTGTTCAGGAGTTGTCTCCTTTTCCTGTCTTTTAAATGCTAGCTTTTAAAAATTATTCTGTTTTGGTATTAGCTGGTCTACTAGTTGGGTTTGTGCTGTCAAACTGAGAAAAGATTATTGAAATTCCAATCTTAGTATGCCCATCTCCTTTTCAAAATCACTTGACATGTTAGCACTGTTTTATTGTCTTTTTTCTAATCATATTATCTTTTATTCTATTTTCTTGTTATTATAATTATTTTTATTATTGTTAGATAGACTTTTTGGTATTTGTATTAAGTGAAAATTTTCAATTACTTTAGGTCTTCTCCTTTCAGATTTAATAAACTCCTCAATTTCCTCTGTATTCCACCTAATCTGGGCTTAGCATCAAAATAAATTCTTATGATAGTGCTGTATTGATATATACACATATGCATGTGCTGTACTGATATATACACATATGCATGCACATATGTATATGTAATATAGTTAGTCATATGACAAATACTTATTAAGTGCCTACTGTATGCCAGATCCTAGGCTAAATACTGAGGATATAAAAAGGGGCAATAAAAATAGTTCTTGTCCTTAAGTAGCTCACAACCAGAAAATATGTACAAACAAGTTTTATATAGGAAACTGATTAACAGAGAGAAAGTGCCAGACTTGGGATTTTAGTTGTAACTTAAAGGAATTGTGGGAAGTCAGTAGGAGGAGCTGAGGCAGAGTGTTCTAGGTAAGGAGACTAGCCAGAGAAAATCCCCAGAGTGGAGAGCTCCAGTATCCTATTTGTGAACCAGTCAGGAGGCCGGTGTCACGGCACTGAAGAGTACTCTGTGGGGAGTAAGGTCTAAGAAGACTAGAAAGGTGTTCCGAAGGGCTTTGTGCGCCAGACAGGAAATGTATTTCTGATTCTTGAGGTGATAGGGAATCAATGGAGTTTATTGGATGAGAAAATAATAGGGTCAGAATGTGTGCCTTGTAAAGGAAAGTCTTTCTAAAGACATTTTATTTTTCAGTTAACCAGTGTCTATATATGGGCACCCAGAAAAGAAATACACTGGCCGATAACACACGGTGAACGTTTGCTGTCAGTGAAAGCTGGAAAAATAGGAAGGACTCTGTTTCTAAAAACTCAGCTCAACTGGCTGGCCTGTCAGTACATGTGGGCAGACTTCCCTTCCTTCTCCCGGCACCAAGAGACATTTCAGCTCTCTGCCCCATTGTTTCTAACGGCTTTGGAAGCTTCAGAAGTATTTTTGTTTTCAAGGATTTTTGTGGATGCTATATATTGTCTTGGGGCAAACAATGCAGGAAACCCCTGGGGTTCTGGACGTTTTTGAGGGTTTGTCCTAGTCAGGACCAAAGCAGGAAACTCTTAAACGTCACTCGTGGGCCCAAGCCTGGAGGACGGGCTTTTGGCGGTGAGCCTGGGCTAGCTCCCTGAAGGGAATGACTTCAGCCACTGTTATCTCTGGCCCGGCCCTTTGGCCCTTCACTGATTGCCGCTTGTTTTCTCTGAATCACGTTCTCCTTGCTGGGAAGGATCTCTGAAGCACGAGGTCCATACTGGAATAGGAATCGCCCACTCTTTCATCTTCTGCTTAAAGATCTCCATTGAGGGGGCACCCATTCCCCCTTTTGGCAGTCTAGCCCACCTCGGGAGGACTGTAACCCTCAGGAGCTCTTTGCCTCCCCTCCCACATCAGAGCCTAAACTTGCTTCTTTCTAAGTCCAGAAAACGACAAAATCTCAGAGATGGCAGGTAGCCCAACCTGGGGCATCACAAGAAGAACAGCTATGACAAATGCTTGTGTTGCCTTTGTTTGAAGGCCTGCAGAGATGGGGTCACATTTATGTGTGATCTTGAATGAGTGATGGTGCTTCTCAGCCTCAGGTTTCCAGTCTACAAATGTGTCTAATGATACTCACATGGGCCACTTCAGGGCGGACATGGAAAAGCTCTTTGCATTATTACACTATAGAAATGAGAGCAGTCAGCAATCTGGGTGTTTAGTGGGGTATCGCATACTTGGAGCAGCACGAATAATCTGGAGGGTATTTCAGTGACGGGCACCCGGCTGGAAAAGGACCTCAAGTTCATGATGTGGACACTGGGAAGTGTAGCTTTCAAATCTGTGGATGTTTTCATCCCAACTCCTGCTTGTCTTGTCAAGTGGGGTCCCCCCAGATGACTGCTTCTCCTCGGGGTGCTAAGGATACCCCTGCTATTGGCTCAAGCCTCCATTCCAGTGAATATTCCCTAATTTAATTTCCATGATTAACTCCTAGTATCATTTAATAGATTAATATTAATTAGCTTTTACAAAGAACTATCCACTGATAAGCTATAGCAAATGGGTGCTATAGCTTATAGAAGCTATGGCAGTTATATATTCTGTTTATTTAGAAGTATAAACACATCCCCATTGAACTGGGGTCACACTCCCCACATTCCACCTGTATCCTTAGAGAGAACAGCCTCAGACATTTGTAGAGCTGCTGGATTCACTCAAGTTCATTTTCAGAGGTAGTGTAGATGAAGTGTGCTGTCTGTCTCTGTCTCTCTGTCTCTCTTGTCTGTCCATCTCTTTCTGTTTCTATCTCTGCTTCTCTCTGTTTGTCTGGCGCGCTCTCTCTCTCTCTCTCTCTCTCTCTCTCTCTCTCTCTCTCTCTCTCTCTCTCTCTCTCTCTCTCTCTCTCTCTCTCTCTCTTCTCTGTCACTCTCTGTCACTCTCTGTCCTCTATGGCTCTTTCTCTGTCTCTGTCTGTCTCTTTTCTTTTCCTCATCTCTTTTTATAGGGATTAAATGACCCATGATAGAAACCGATGGGAAGCACTTTTACACTAACCTCTGAAGAAAAAGTATCCCTTCTCCCAAACTCCGATGTATTTACTCATATCATTGATTCTATACCCTCTTTTCTCCTTTAGGGGGATTACCCTTAGAAATTACCCTCTCCAGTCTTTTCTATCTAACTGGCTCATTTCCTGTTGCTGCCTGCAAACACACCCAGGTCTCTTAATCTCCTCCCTGCCACTTGACCCAATCATCCCCTTAAGCTTTAGTCCCCTATCTCTCTTCCTTGGACCAAAACTCCTAGAAGAGGCTTTGGATACTTTCTCTGCATCCACTTTTTCTTTTTTGCTCCCTCCTCTACTTTGTAATCTGATTCTGACCTCATTGTCTATATTCCACTCCCAAACTCTGGATGTACCCCAAGATTCTCTCGGTCCCTCCTCTCCACATGATTATAATCATGTATCACAACTTGTTCAGCCATTTCCCAATAGATGGGCAGCCCCTCCATTTCCAGTTCTTAGCCACTATAAAAGAGATGCTATAAATATTTTTGTTTTTTTCTATAATATTTTATTTTCAAATACATGTAACAATAGTTTTCAACGTACATTTTTGTAAAACTTGGTATTCTAAAATTTTCTCCCCTCTTCCTTTACACCCCCCTCCCCAAGCCAACAAGCAATCTGATAGTGATTCTATATGTGCTGATCTTTTGAACATTATAAATATTCTTGAACAAATAGGTTCTTTTACCTTTTTTTTAAAATCTCTTTGATATCAGACCTAATAGTGGTATTGCTGAATCAAAGGATACACGCAGTTTTCGAGTCTTTTAGTCATAGTTCCAAATTTCCCTCCAGAATGGTTGTATCAGTTCACAATTCGACCAACAGTGCATCAGTCTCAATTTTTCCACATCCCCTCCAACATTGATCATTTTCCTTTTCTGTCATTCTAGCCCATCTGACGGGTGTGACAAATTTCCTCAGAGTTGTTTTAATTTACATTTCTCTCATTCGAGCCTTTTTTCATGACTGACAATTTCCTTTTTTACATCACAGGGTGGCTTATTCTTGATCCAACAGGTTGTTGACCCCCTCACCAGGCTCAGCTGCTGGAAAACTTTCTGACGGATTTGGAACTTTTTAAAAATCTCACAAAATCACAGCTGTTGCCATTACGCCTTTATCTAAGTGCAAGGTAGATCTGATACAACTGAACAACAGAACAATAGATTTTTGACTTCATGTATTTAAAAAACTTCCAAATATATTTATTAATTGTTTTTTAGTCAAGCAGAACACGGTTCCAAATTAGTCACGGTTTCCTGTTGACGTGGGTAGGCCGAATAAGCTGCTGACGCTGGCTCTGGGTCTATCTTTCTGTCTCTTTGTCTGCTTTTCCCTCTCTCCTTTTGTGTCCCCCCATCCCCTCCTCAAAGGCTTCCATCACTTGTTACCTCCTCACTGGAACATAACCAGAGAAAGGGATCAGGTTCCTCCCTTTGGGAGGCTTTTCTCCCGTGTGTAGTTGTGTCTCAGCAGCCAAGTGATGATGCTCATGTTTTCACCAGTTGGAAATTGGACATGAAATAGCCACTCGCAGCTTTGCCGGGAAATCCGTGTGGGAGCTGGGGACACGGGCCGGCTCCTGAGGCCGGGCTCTCATTGACCAGTACCTGTGTTCTCGTGACCTTTTATGGCTACTTGACTTAAGGGCCATCAGCCCCAGCGGAATGCCTCTCAGAAGGGTACCGCTGCACGGCCGACTGTGTTAAGGCTGTTAAGAGGGAAGGATTTTGTATGAGCATAAGTGCACTACTGTTATAAGCATGGTGGATGGAGAGCTAGCCTGGGAATTGGGGGGATTTGGGTTCAAGTCCTGACTCACTAACTGGGTCATGGAGTGTTTTAGCCTGCATTGGTGAGCAAGGCCCTCTACAATCTTAAAAAAAAAGACCCAGGGCAGCTAATTGCTAAGTGGTGCAGTAGATGGAGCACCAGCCCTGAAGTCAGGAGGACCTGAGTTCAAATTTGACCTTAGACACTCAACCTGAATTGCCTCAGGAAAAAAAAAACAAAACCAAAAAACAAACCCTAGCTTAGTTTAGCTGCTTAATCCTTACTTATTCCAATAGAATGTAAACTCTTTGAGGGAAAGAAGTGTCCCACTTTTATATTTGAATCTCCAGTGCAAGCACAGTGGCTGAGATTCAGTAAGCGCATAATTAATGTTAACTGATGATTACCTGAGGCTGCTTCCTGGATCTCATCTTCTCTAAAAGGTCCCAATCTGGAGGGGAGAGCTCCATCTCAGGCTGGCTTCCACCATCTTTCCTTCCTCCCCTCCCCCCAACTTTTAAGTTGGTCGTCAGTGCTGAGGGAGTCAGGGCTTGTGGGGATGCCCACCTGTTATCTGTGGGCCATGTTGTCCCTTGGAAGATAAATTAAAGACCATATTCCAAGGAAGTCAGGGCTGGAAGCTTTTTCAGAGCTCCAACCTTTCCATTTTACACTGGTCCAGGGAGGGAAATTTGTCTGACACCCCATAGTAACCTGGTGGCAAAGCTGAGAGTGGAGCCCCGGTTCCCAGACACTGAGGTGGTCCCCACGGTGGAACGCTTGAGGCTTGAGAGTGTATTACTGGTGGGTGGGACGGGCCTTGTGGAGGGGCGTGAAGGATGGAAAACTTTGTCGCCTTCAGTGTTGTGGCTTTCTTTTTGTTTCACTTAGTCTGTTTTCTCATTTGTATAATGGAGGGGGAGTTGGACTTGATGGACTCCAAGTTTCCTTCTGAATCTCGTTCCCCAGATAGATTTAGAAATGAAACTTTCTGATTTCCTCTTTCATAAGAATGCAGATTCAGACTTAGAGTGGATCCGGCCCCAGCCTCCAGACTGCACTGAACCCCACAGCCTCTGAGCCTTGGGGATATGGGAACTCTGTCTCTCTTCCACCCCTTCCTCCCTGGAGAACTGGGCCCCCCTTTTCTGGGGAAGAGATGTTGCCTTGCAGTTCAGTCAGTGGTCATTTACTCCCTAGCTTCAGCTCTGGTCCCCTCCCACAGGGAGCCCTGCTCGCCCCGGTGCTCCCAGAGTCAGGCCTCCCTCCTCCTCCCTTCCTTCCTCCTCAAATTCCAGTGTCTCCAGCGGAGCCGAGAGAGATGCTCGGCATTCTCGGAGTATGAGAAAGCTGCCAAGGCCGTTGTTCCTTCTCTTTCCTGTGTGGGGGACAAGGCCAGGGGCGCTGGGCAGTGTGGTGTGGTGGACAGGGCCCTGGCCTGGGATCTAGAAGGTCTGATTCTGATTCTGCTGTGTGATGCTTTCTTTTCTTTTCTTTTTCTTTTTATTCTTTGCAAAAAACAAGGCTTGTGTCTATCTCCTTCCGTGGTACTTCCTGTTCTTGTGGTCCTGATAAGGTCCTTTAACTCTTTAATGGGTGTCTCTCTCTTCCCTGCTCCTTCCCTCTTGCGAACAGATGGGAGAAATACACTGCCTCTTGTCTTCCTGCTTGTGTGATCTTGCATAGCTCATTTCTTTGGGCCATAGTTCTCTCTATAAAATCAATCAATCAGTTAGCATTTATTAAGCACCTACAGTGTGCCAAACACTTTAGGGGCATTGGATTATATGAGGCTTTCTTTTCTTTTCTTTTTTTTTTTCTTTTTTTTTTTTTAATTCAAGCTTTTTCTTTTCAAGACATGTGCATAGATAATTTTTAACATTCATCTTTGCCAAAACCTTGCATTCCAAATATTTTTCTCTCCTTCCCCCATCCCTCCCCTAGATGGCAAGTAATCCAATATATATGAAACATAAGCAGTTCTTCTATACATGTTTCCACAATTATCATGCTGCACACACAACAAAATTAGATCAAAAAGGAAAAAATGGGAAAGAAAACAAAAAGTTGTGATCCACACTCAGTCCCCACAGTCCTTTCTCTGAGAGCAGATGGCTCTCTCCACCGCAAGACTTTGAAACTGGCCTGAATCACCTTGATATTGAAGAGAGCCGCATCCATCAGGATTGATCATTGGATAATCTTACTGTTGCTGTTTACAATGATCTCCTGGTTCTGCTCGTTTCACTCAGCATCAGATGATGTAAGTCTCTCCAAGCCTCTCTGTATTCCTCCTGCTGGTCATTTCTTACAGAACAATAGTATTCCATAACCTTCATATACCATAGTTTACCCAACCATTCTCCAGTTGATGGACATCTATTCATCTTCCAGCTTCTAGCCACTATGAAAAGAGCTGCCACAAACATTTTGGCACATACAGGTCCCTTTCCCTTCTTTAGTATCTCTTTGGGATATAAGCCCAGTAGTGGCACTGCTGGATCTTCTTAAGAATTCTGGCAGGGTAGTTGATTTACTTATTCCTATTTTATAGATGAAGAAATAGGCTGAGAGAGGAAGAAAGTGATTTGTCTGTGGTCACGTAGATAGTAAGATAACCCTTTGAGCATAGTTCCAAATTCATCTCCAGAATGCTTGGATCAGTTCACAACTCCACCAACAATGTATCAGTGTCCCAGTTTTCCCATGTTCCCACCAACATTCGTCATTATCTTTTCCTGTCATCCTAGCCAATCTGAGAAGTGTGTAGTGGTACCTCAGTTGTCTTAATTTGCATTTCTCTGTTGATCAGGCTTTCTTAAACTTTTTTTCCATTCACCACCCTTTTTGCCTGATAAATTTTTACATGACCGCAGATATATTGGTATATATAATCGGTATACAAATTAAATATTTATTGATAAAAAAATCATAATTTTACAACCTTCACATTCAATTATGAGCCTCCCCCCATAAGGGGTCACAAACCAAAGTTAAAGAAACTAGGGATTAGATCACAGGAGGCATCCATTCCACCCTCTTCAGTGCCACAAAGCTAGAAGCGTCTGATGTGGGGTTTTGTGCTGGGTCTTCCCCATTATGAGTCCGGTACTCTATCCATTGTACCACACTGCCTTCTAATTACCTTAACCATCTCATCTTGCGGGTCCTTTTTGGTTCCAACATTCTATGTATTAGGGGATCACATTTGGTAGCTAGGTGGCCATGAGTGCTGACTTGGAGCCAGGAGGACCTGAGTTAGGATTCTTCCTTGGATACTTACTAGCTATGTGACCATGGACAAATCACTTTCTCCCTCTCTCAGCCTCAGTTTCTTCATCTGTAAAATAGGAATAAGAAAAGCACTTATTCCCACTCCCTATTTGAAAGACCAAAGGAGAACTAAACATTTTGCAAATCTACATCAATATTGGCTATGGTAATATAGGGGGGAACCAGAATAATGCCTTAATCTCCCAGCACAGTCTTTCTCATCCTTCGAGACCCTTCTTAACTCTTACCATTTTCCGCAGGAAAGTACCCGAGGCTGAGAGGAAGCCAGGGCCGTGATAGACACTTAATAAAGGATGAGTCATTGATTGAATTACTCTGAGCATCAATCCATGTAAATGGACCAGTTGCTCTACAGGACAAGGGGAGCACGTTTACTCCCAGCTCCCTGGTAGAGGCTCCCCTCATGCACTCATGGGGGGTCTCAGCTATTAGGTAGCACATCTTGGGCCCGCTGCCCTGCCAGGAATGTCCTCTCTCCTTCCCTCCCACAGTTCTGCCCAGATGTCACCTCTTCTAGGGGTCAGTCGTTCAGTCTCTGAGTATCCATTAAGCATTCACTACGGACCAGGCACTGGGGACTTGCTGCTTGGTTCTTTTTCAGTTACATCTGACTCTTCATGACCTGATTTGGGGTGTTTTTGGGGTGATTGCCATGGTTTGCCAATTCCTTCCTCAGTTCACTTTATAAGTGAGGAAACCGAGGCAAATCAGAGTTAAGTGATTGCCCAGAGTCACATGGGTAGTCCAGGGTCACATTTGAACTCCGGTTCTCTTAGGGATACGAAAGCCAAAAAATGGAAAGTAATGGAGCCTTTCCTCAAGGAGCTTCTATTCAGATGGGAGAGAGAATATGTAAAAATGAGGCTTTTCTCTCTCTCCCCAGTCAGTGCCCCCATGATTTCCGGAACTTTGTTTTGTGGATATTATATATTAGTGTGGTGTGGTCTCAGGCAAGTGAACTGCCCTTGACCTCAGTTTCCCCATCTGTCAAGAGTGGGTTAGGAGGATGGCCTCTGAGATTCTCTTGCAATCCCAGATTGAAGATCCCAACATCTCTATCAGTAGGATGTAAACTTCTTGAAGGCAGGGGCTGTGTCTTTTTTTGTCCTGCACGTTCTACAGTAGGTGCTTAATAAATGCTTCCCCCTCTCCTTCCTCCCTCCTCGGGGAAAGTCCTCCTTTGCTGCCTCATTGTTCCCTGGAGGTGCTCCAGATTTCTCCAAGGCTTTGCTGGGCAGCAGTGGGTTCCATCACTCAAGAAATATTCTCCCAGAATGGGTTCGGGGATTGACTTTGTGTCTGCCACAAAGCTAGAGCTTAGTGAACGTTTGCAGCATCTCTCTTGCACTCTTCCTGCTCTCCCCCTGAGCACGGCCACAGCCTTGTCATCCCCTCGCTGGACCGATTCCTCATCCCCGCGTGTCTGCTCACGGCAGTAGCCGGCCGAGATATCTCCTAGGCCCAAGCTTTCCCCGCTCCCGTCCGTCCTCCGCCTGGCTGCCAAATTAACCTTCCTGAGCCCAGATCTGAGTGAGTGTCTCCTCCATCTGAGAATCCCAGTGGCTCCCATCCCTCCAGAATGAAATATAAATCCGTCTGTTTGGTCTAGGAACCCTTCCCAGGCTGCCCTGCCCCACACCCTAATCCCTCCCAGTGACCCCGGCCTCCTGCTGCTCCTCCAGCCAGACCCTCCCCATCAGGTTCCAGACACTTCCCCCGGCCTGGAACAGCCCTCCTCCTTATCTCTGCCTCCTGGTTTCCTTCTGGCCCCACCTTGGTGAGCGGCCTTTCTCCCTCCTCCCTGTTCATCGTCCCTTGTCTATCCGTTCCCCATCCCACCGGGAGCTTCTTGAGAGCAGATTCAT
Organism: Sminthopsis crassicaudata; assembly: GCF_048593235.1. Taxonomy (NCBI): domain Eukaryota; kingdom Metazoa; phylum Chordata; class Mammalia; order Dasyuromorphia; family Dasyuridae; genus Sminthopsis; species Sminthopsis crassicaudata. Next base: position 26,821,398 of record NC_133618.1, read on the forward strand.
GTTTATTGACTGATTAACTGAGTAGTCTGACTAGGGAGTGTCATGGATAATGGCTTCCACTTCATCCATGAAAGATGAGCTGAAAGAGCCGGGTGGGATTGGGGGGAGCGGGGCTGCGTGCTAAGTAAGTGCTTAATAAATGCTGCCCAGGAACTGATTCTATTTATTTTGTTCTCTGAGTGACAGCCGTGTCCCTGGGACTTTTTTCCTGCCCAAATCCTGTTCCTTCCTTTTTTTTCAGAGATCCCCAGAAATAGAAGCAAGAGGAAGAAGCCATCGATTGGCCCTCATTAGAGCTAGTGATTGATGCCCTGGCCTAGGAGTAGGAAGCTGAGAGGCTCCCGGAAAGAGGGACGGCTCCGGCCAGCCAGTGGCCTGATGGAGCATGGCTTCCGGGGAATTGCACTTAGTGGGGAGTGAGGACCTCAACGAATGGGAGGAAGTAGCAGTTAGTCAATGCCCAGCTCCCCCGGGACCAGCCCAGGCTCTTCTCCTGGCTCTGGAGACGTCCCTGGGTTGGCCCAAGCTGCTCGTCAAGGATGGCCGGCCCGGCTTTAAGCTGTTATGGTGACGGCCGCTTCCTTTCCAAGCTTCCGGCCATTGTCCCCCCCATCCTCCTTCTTCCGGGAATTCTCTCCTCTCACACAGAAGTCCCGGGGTCTCCAAGCTGGCTGGGGTCTCAGTGGCTGCTTAGCCCAAATCCTCTCTGCCCATCTCCATCGGGGCCCCGAGAGCCCGCCATCCGTTTGGGGGATTCTCATTAAAGTAAGACTTCCCGGGCCAGGAGGGCAGCTAGCCGCCTGCCAGAGACTCAGAAGTGGAAGCGGTCTCACGGGTTATCCGGGCGTCCAGACCTACTGGAATCCCCTCTTATGGGAAGGACTCATTTAAGTCCTTCCATGGCTGGAGGCTTGAAATGACAGAAAACGTTTTTGCCCAGTTGATGGGATGTAGCTGTAGATCTGGAAGGGACCCGAGGGAGGTCAGAAAGTGGAGAAGAAACTGAGACAGTTTCAAACCAGGCTCTCTGGTCCAGATGCCCCCCGGTTCTGACTGCAGGCCTGGCTCAGCCCTCCCTCCCCGGGCAGCTCAGGCCCATCTGTGGGAGGATCAGCCTGTTCTGAGCTCTCTGCTCCATAGCCCCCATCCGGGGACAAGATGATATGGGTCCTGAGCACACCCCTCAACTGATGTGATACTTTTTTTAGGAAGACCTGATCTCTGTCTGTCTCTCTGTCTCTCACTCTGTCTTACTCTGTCTCTGCATGTCTCCCTTTGTCTCTGTCTCTCTCTGATTCTCTGCCTCTCTCGCTCTCATCCAGACTGGATGGGCAATGGTCCCTCTTCTGATGGACAAAGAAGCTTGGATCCCACTGCCTACAGAAACCTTCTCCACGCTCTCAATTCTATTAATATTATTATTTTTTCTTTTTCAGGGGCTGGGGTTAAGTGACTTGCCCAGGGTCACACAGTTAGGACGAGTTAAGTGTCTGGGACCAGATTTGAACTCGGGTCCTCCTGAATTCAAGGCTGGTGCTCTATCCACTGCACCACCTAGCTGCCCTATTAATATTATTATTAGCTATTATCTCTGTTCACTATCTCCTATGTAAAGAGGATAAATCTATAATTTTTTAGCTCTTTCTTTCTTTCTCCCCTAGATTTTGGCGTGAGGGCAGGAAGTTTTTCTGGCCTCTTTTTTGTATCCCAGCACTCAGCAGGTACCTCCTAGGTATTTAATCCATGCTGATTGGCTGATTGCTGAATTTTTTTCTCACCTGGGACTCTCCTTAGGTGACCTGGAGCTCCCTGTCCTGCTTCCAGCCGGTGACTAAAATTTAGTTCTCTTTCCACTCAGAAATCCCAAGCTCAGGCAATCCACCCGTCTCTGTCTCCTCGGTGGCAAGGGTGGCCTTTTCAGCAGAAACCAGGAGTGAGCTGTGAGGTGGTAGAGCCCGGGAGAGCACTTGTCAGAGATGGGGAGAAGGGCTTCCAGGCTCACCAAGTCCCACCTTCCAACCTTGATGGCTGTAGGGGGCGGGAGCAATAACAGCCTCCCAGTGGTTAGAGCTGCCCCGCAGTGGGGTGAGCCGCCTCCTTCTCACTTTAAGGGCTTCAAGCAGAAGTTGGATGAGTGGAGAACATAGCTGAGGGAACCCTCGTTCAGGTGAGGTCTGGACGACAGTCAGCCGAGAGCTCTCTTAGCTTGGAGTCCCTGGTTCCACTATTCTGAGTCAAGGGAAGGCAGCCAGAGGCCGAGACGACAGGAGAAAGCAGTCTCCAGCATCTGACTTAAGAGTAAATAATAATATTAATACCAGTAATAATGCCGATGGCAGCTTTTAACATTTATACAGCACTTTCAAGGTTGCAAGGCGCGTTACAAATGTCATTTTGTCTGATTTTCACCACAGTCCTGGAAGATGGATGCTAACCCATTTTACAGATGAAGAACTGGGGCTGAGAGAGGTTGTGAAAATTGCCCAGCTAATGGAGGAATTTGAACTCTGGTCCTCATGCCTCCATGGCCTGCGCTGTCTTCGCTTTACCCCCTCGATGGTTTTGCAGAGAGGCAGATTTCAGGCTGACGTTAGGAGAGACTTCCCACCAGAGCAGAGCAGAAGTGAAAGGGGCTATTTCAGAGGGCGGGCCCCTCCTTGTTTGCAGGCAAGGCCTGAGTGACCACCCGGGATTTTGTGAAGGGGACTGTTCTGATGTGGATCGGATTGGATGGTCTCTGAGCTTCCTTCCAGTTAGGGAGGGGAGCTCCCCCTCCTTCCTTCTGCACTGGGCACTTGTCACCTGGGATTCTAGAGTGAGAACGAGTCATAGACCCAAAGAGATCCTCTAGATCAGGGCTTTTAAACCTGAGGCCTCTGAATTTTGTGAAGTGTTTTGATAATCAACAGTTAAAATGATTGATTTCCTCTGTCATTGGGTATATTTATTTAAGCATTATTCTGAGAAGAGGCTTCACCACATCGCCCAAGGGGGTCAGGACACAAAAAATGTTTGAGTTCCTACCTAGCTGTGTGACCCTGGGCAAGTCACTTAACCCCAGTTGCCTCAGCAAAAATAATAATAATAATTCGGCCTTTGTGTTTACAAATGGGAGCTTGAGGTTCAGAGGAGGACGGGACTCAGCTGCTGAAGTCACTTGACTGTGAGTCTTCTGCTGCCTAAGGAAGGTATTGCTCTCACTGTCATGTGACATTGATGCTAGAGAGAAATGTCCTTTTCCAGGGCACAGTTCTGTTCCTTCTCTGCAGTCAGGGGCACAAAGGGCAGACCAGACCCCGGGGGAGGGAGAAAAGGCCCAATTCTGGAGTGATGTTCGCTGGGAGGCAGGAAACCCACTTTGCTGATTAATGACTGGGACCAGACTGGACAATAATAGTCCCATTTTCTCCGAGAGACTCCACAACTTTCCCTAGGAACATTCCTCCACGTCCCAGCCCTCATCTCCTTCTTCCTGTGGGAACTGCCCCCATGAGGTGTCTACTTTCCAAAGGGCTCATTCGGTGCATCGGGAGACTGAGCCCCATCCTGCCAGCCCCATTGCACAGGCTGGCCCTCAGCTAGCCAGACCTGCCTCAGAACCGGCTCATCACCTCCCTCCAGACCCGCTGCCCTCCCTCTTCTCTGAGACCCTGGCACTGCCAGTCCTTCCTCTCGCCCGAGACAGTAAAAGTTCCTTCTCCTTAACTTCCAAAGGAGGGGCTTGGATTCGATGACCTCAAAAGTTCTTTCCAGCTCTGAATCCCATTAGAGGGATCCCGGTTACAATGTGAGGTTCGGGAAATCCCGTGTGCAGCATCCCTGAGGAGTGATCAGTCATCCAACTTCTGCTCAGACACCACTGATAGCAAGAGTTTTAGAGCAGGCTCAAATCAGGCTGGGCCAGTACTCCGGACTTGGGGCTACAGTGATTTTCTTCCTTCCTTCCTTCCTTCCTTCCTTCCTTCCTTCCTTCCTTCCTTCCTTCCTTCCTTCCTTCCTTCCTTCCTTCCTTCCTTCCTTCCTTCCTTCCTTCCTTCCTTCCTTCCTTCCTTCCTTCCTTCCTTCCTTCCTCCCTTCCTCCCTTCCTCCCTTCCTCCCTTCCTCCCTTCCTCCCTTCCTCCCTTCCTCCCTTCCTCCCTTCCTCCCTTCCTCCCTTCCTCCCTTCCTCCCTTCCTTCCTTCCTAAAGTCAAATCCATTCTTGGACATTAGGCAAATCATCCACTCTGTATCAGTCTTTTCATATATTAAAAGAGCTGGAGAAGAAAATGGAAAACCATTTCAGTATCTTTGCCAAGAAAACCCTAAAAGGAGTCACAAAGAGTCAGACATGAAAAACAATGCAACAACAATAATATCTATTATTATTTCTATTATGTGTGGAAAAGTGCACATTCATTCATCTTGATCAGTAGCCCTTCCCAGAATGGAACCCCTTTCTACCTTCATTAGATGGTGTTTGCCCTCCTGAACTCCGTGATCCACTCAAATTGACAGCCAATTTCCTACCTCCCTGCCTTTTCCCTGGCTGTCCTACATATCTAGAATCTTCTTTCTTCACCCCTACCTCTGAACACCCTCTTCCTTCAAGATGAAACTTAAGCATTATCTTCCATGAAGTCTTTCCTGATCTCTCAACTGCTCATGTCCTTTCTCCCAACTCCCTTGGATCTATTTTCTATCCCTTGTTATTTATTCACTTTACGTTTTTGCCGTATACATCTTTTGCACTTAATGTTGTTTTATTTTTTCCAGCGATAGTTTTTAACATTCATTTTTATAAGATTTTGAGTTCCAAATTTTCCTCCCTCTCTCCTCTCCAAGACAACAAGCAATCTGATATAGGTTATACATTTTTATACATGTTTTTGTTTTCCTCAGTACAATGTAAACATTTTTTAGGTGGGAATGGTTTGATTCTTCAGGTTTCAATCAACAAATACTTATTTAGCACCTACTGTGTGCCATGTCAGTGCTAGGGAGATGAGCACAAAGAACAAAGCAATCTCTGTGTGTGATGACTTTATGTTCTAGTAAGGTAGACAACAGCATTAATATTATTTCAATAACTCTACCTATGTATATGTACATATACAAACAGTAATTATGGGAGAACGCTATTGTTATTACTTCTCATTGTCCGGCCCATACTAGGTATTAAAAGATCCTTGTGGGTTGATTAATTGCTTGGTTGAAAGGTGTATTGGTCAGAAGCACATGGTGATACAAAAAGACGTGGGAGAATCATGAGGTTGGAAGAACATCAACAAATAGACTGGCCTGGTTATGCCTTGGATGGCCGGGAAGTTTAGTCAAAGCCTTGAGTTCTTTCCTGCCCACCCCCGTGGCCTAAGTCAGTCAAGTCTTTGGAATAGTTTCCATGCCTTTTAGGGGAAATCAGCCTAGTCCTGTTGTCTGGGACTCTAGTAGATATTGCCCAGACCCCAACAGAGAACTCACTACCTAAAGAGGCAGTCCAGTCCATTTTCTAAGAGTGGGATAGACTAGAGGGTCTGTCATTTAACTTCTCTGAGACTCATTTTCATCATCTGTGAAATGGGGATGCATATAATACCGCTTACTTCTGTAGGTCATTGTGAGGACCCAATGAGATACTGTTTGTCAAATATTTAGCCCGTCTTTAGTTGCTCTATAAATGTGAGCTGTTGTTGTTGTGACAAGGGTTATCATGATTTATTATGATCCTTTTTAGCTTTAAGATTATGTTCTGGGTTTTTTTTTTTTTTTTTTTTTTTTTAACAGTTCTATCTCTTAGAGGCACTGAGGTATACTGAAAAGGTGATGGGGTTAAGGATCAGAAAATCTGGATTCTCAGCTCCGCCACTGACTAGACATATGTGTTTGTTTTAAGAAGGGACTGGGAAATTCCTTCTGCATTTTTGCTTTAATTTCTTTTTCATTGGTGGTGAGTTCACCCCTTTCATTTTTGATGCTGGTGATTTGCTTTTTTTCTTTCCTTTTTCTGATCAAATTAACCAAAAGTTTATCTTTTTTGTTATTTTTTTCATAAAACCAACTCTTAGTTTTGTTTATTAGTTCTCTTAGTCTCTATTTTATTTTATTTTATTTTTTTTGAGGCTGGGGTTAAGTGACTTGCCCAAGGTCACACAGCTAGGACGTGTTAAATGTCTGAGACCAGATTTGAATTCTGGTCCTCCTAAATTCAAGGCTGGTGCTCTATTCACTGCGCCACCTAGCTGCCCCTAGTCTCTATTTTATTAATCTCTCCTTTGAGTTTCAAATTTTCTAACTTGATATTTAATTGGAGGGTTGTAATTTGTTCTTTTTTCTAATTTTTTTAGTTGCATGCCTAAATCATTGATCTCTCTTTCTATTTTATGTCTATTACATTTAAATATAATATAAAATATATGAAAATAATATTCTAATATATTTAGAGACCTGCATTTTTGGTTTGGATTTTCCTTTATGGTCAAAGAGAATGAAAGATGTTGAAGCTAAATGGAAGAAAGGCAGGAGCTCAAGACAGACTTTAAGGACCTATTTAATAAGTACAAATTTGCCTGTAAAAGATCTGGGGATCTTTGGGGACTGAAAGCTTATAGATCTAGAGATAGAAGGGATACCACCATCCATCTAGTCCAACTTTCTTCATTTGACAGATCAGGAAACCAAAGCCTACAAAATGAAGTGAGTTACCCAGAGTCACCAGGTTCTAAGTATCAGTTAAGATTTGAATTCAGATTCTGAGACAACAGTGTATAATGGTCTCCATCCGCTTGGCTGGTGACGGGCACTTTCCCCAAATGACCCTGACCTCTTGGCCGTTCTGTGAACAAGGCCCTCCATCCGCATTCTCTCTGGCCGTCTCCTCCCCGGGAACAGTCTTCCCTCCTCAGCTCTGCCTCCCGGCTCCCCTGGCTTCCTTCAAGCTGGGGAGTGTTTTGCACCTGTCTGGGCCAGGTCCCCATGGAGGCTTCTTCCCGCTCTGAGATGCTGTCATTCACGCAGGGCAATCCCGGATCACAAACACCAGTGTGTAGGTTCTGCTCTTACATCTTTGGTTCCCACCCTCTTCTTTCATGTCGGGGATAATGAAGCCAGCCCTCCCTTGTAGGGTGAGGCTCGAGTGAGAGCCATGGGAAAGTGCCCGTCACCAGCCAAGCGGATGGAGAGTGTCGTTTCTATAGAAAAGAGCTATGTCTGTTGAAGTGACACCTCTGTAGCCCCCATGCCCCAAGGCCCCCTGGGGTTCCCAAAGCCAAGTACGCTCTCTCTTCTCTGCCGTATTCCCTCACAGGTTGGAAGACAGCAGTCCCCATGTCCCTCCTTTTTTCTCTGGGCCCCGTCAGTGCTCACTGCCTTTGTTGTCTCCACGGGATCTGCTGCGGGAATGAGGGGGCCGGCCTTTAGCAGAATCAGTGACCATCTATGTCTGGATGTAGGGCTCCGTCCTTCAGGAGTCGGCTGTCCCGGGGTGTGGGATTGCTTGTGGAACGAGTCCCTGTCTGTATGGAGGATGAGAGATCGTCCCCGTCAGGGGTCCGTGAGCTCTGAGTGCCAGGGTGAGGTTTGGGGTCTTAGTCCGTCTCGGACTCGGACAGCCAGAGTTAGAGGCCGGACGAGCCCTCCCGCGGTAAGGTTGGGGGTCCGGCTGTGCTCTGCTCCAGATCGGGGGCAGCCAGTGCCGGGACTGGGGGCTCAGACACCAGTTTTCATGGTTGGAAGGCAGCTGAGAAGGCGGGAGAAATTGTTATTCCTCTCTAGAGGTGGTTTGGTCGTATTCCAGTCCTCAACTTCCCCCCACCTTAAAGGGTCCCTTAGCATTTCTTTTTAATTTTCTCATTAACGAACTGATTCATCCCTGTGTCTGCCTGGGGGACATTATCGGGTAGACTACGTGAGGTCAAGAAACCAGGTATATTCTTGGGCACGTGTTCCCCCCCCCCCCCCCCCCGGGCAGCTTCTGGTTCTTCCAGATGCTTTCTTGGTTTTCCTCAGCATCCTTGGAACAGTCCCTAGATAGGGCATCTCCTTACCTGTGTCCCCAGAATGGAAGCTTCTGGAGGGCAGCGTAGTTTCCTTTGTCTTTGGTCAGTGACTAGCATGACCCTCGGCTCATACTAAGCACTTAATTACTGAGTTCCCAGTGACTGACTTCCTGTTGTGACATTTTTGGCTCCTTCCTTCTGTTTGCTCAGGGGATGGTGAGGGTGGGCAGAGGATGACGAATCCAGGGAAGACTTCTGGGAGCTCCCTTTCTCCTCCTCTCACCCCCTTTGTCTCCTCCTAGGTTCCTGGGGGAAGCCCGAGTTCCCCTCCGGGACGTCCTCACCAACCCGAGTCTGGCCGCCAGCTTCAATGCTCCTCTGCTGGACACCAAGAGGCAGCCGGTGGGAGTAAGTGCCCGTTATCGTCGATGAGATCAGCCCTGGCTAGGGTCACTGAAACCAGTGTGAGCTGGGGGTGGGGCGTGGGGTGGGACTTGGTCCAAAAGCTGGTTCTGCCATTTTCTGTGTGTGTGAGACTGGGCGAGGAGCTTCGATTTTCCATGACTCAGTTTCCTCATCTGTAAAGTGCTGGACAAGATGGCCCCTAGAGTTCCTTCCAGCCCCAGATGCTCCGCTAGTCCCTGGGGAATTCAGCAGCCAGAGTCCGTCTTTGCCGGGCAGGCCGTTTAGAGAGAGAATGGGGCAGGAGAGCGAGCAGCCACAGAGAGATGAGCGGGAGCTTGGATTGGGATGCTTGGAAAAGTGGAGAGCCCACGAGGCAGCGGAGGGCTCTACTCTAGGACATCAAGACCAGCTCTCTAGCCAGGCTGCTCCTTTTACACAATAATAATAACTGACATTTCCATAGCCCTTTAAGTTTTGTACAATGTTTTTACAAATATTAAAGCACTCAATCCTCACGACAACACAGAGATAGGGGCTGCCATTATCCCCATTTTACAGATGAAGAAAAGTGTCTGAGGCTGGACTTGAACCCAGAACTTCCCCACTCTAGAAGCACTGTTCTCTCCACTGGGCCAGCAGTTACCTTTCGCAGCTCACTAGCCCACTCTAGATCATTCCATCAGCAAGCGTTCAAGGCCAGTTCTCCAGCCCCTCGGGCACGTCTCTTCCCTACAACAGTAACGATAATTTGGGGGATGAAAGACAGAAGTCTGGCCCTGTGGAGAGAACTCCGAGGTGAGGAAGTTCTCTTCATCAGTGCAGGGGAGAAGGGGCCCTTCCCCTCTGGTCTCAGACCGCCGGCCAGGGTCCTGAGGGCGGAAGGCCTGGAATCAGAGTCTCCCAGCCAGGTGGAGTCTGAGGGAGCACTGGAGGGAGGCCTCCAGGCACTCCATTTCTGCAGCACGTGGAGGTTCGCAGAGCGAGAACTAGACCTTCTTTCATTTGGTCACCGTGCCGGGGATCCTCTTGCCCCATCTTCATGTTTCTTCCTTTTCCAGTCATGCGGTAACTGATCCATCCATCCGCTGATGGCCAGACCTTTATCAAGCACCCTCTATGTGCCCGGCACTGAGCGCCCCTGCCCATGGCACTCCCAGCTATATACAAAATACATACAAGGGAAGCTTAACGTCTGGGGGAATGATGGGGGAGTGGGCTGGGAGAGGGAGAGATTTCCGCAGGGACACCCCTGCCCCCTGATTTCGTCCCCGGGAGCTGCCGGTTCTGTTCCTGGCTGCCTCCCAGCTCGGGTTTGTCCTTCCTCCATAGTAATTCACCACCATCCTCCTCCTGATATAGGGAACTGTGAGTCATCTGGTCTCACCCTAATTCCCCCCTGACCCAGAAGGAAGGAGTCTATTAAAAGGCCTCTTCCATTGGCCCGAGCATTTTGTCCCCGTGAGCACATGTAGCTTCCCCTTCCCTTCCTCCCACTGGCCTTCCTGGGGCTGGCCCCCTCCCTAAACCATCCCCCCCACCAGAGAAGCCCCGGAAGTTTCCCTTTCGGCACACTTATTCTAGTGAGCTGATACCCTGGCGGTGGGGGGGGGCTCCCCAGTTGGGGAGAAGCCTGGCTTTCTGCCCCCATCTCCCTCCTCCCTCTTCTCTCCCAAGGCAACAGCTGATGGTCTCCCAAGTTAGAAACAGGCTGGTGGCCCAGGGCGGGCTCTGTATGCAGAAGTAGCAGGGGCCCCTCCAAATGCCAGCTTACTCCCTGGAGGGTCTTAGACAAGTCACTTCACTTCTCCAGCCTAAGGTCCCCCTTCCAGTCTAGAATCTGTGTTTTGGAGTCAATTGGGGGTTAACACGCAGCTAGTAAGTGTAGGTCCCACTTGACCTCGCATCCTCCTGCTTCTAGCACTGATGCTTCATCCACTGTGTCCCCCTCCCCGCAGCTGCTCTTCTCTAATCTATTTTTTAAACAATTTATGCTCCTTGAAGGAAATTTCTCCTGGGAGATGAGAGGGGTCAGGAGGCCTGGGTTCAAATCGTGGGCCCGTGGGACTGAGGAACTTCACTCCTTGCATCTGGGTCTCTGACACGATGGTCTTTTCCAGCCTTGGCTCCTCGGTTCCTTCCCTTTGTCTGCCCTTGCTTCCCTGCGTCCCTCTGGAGCGGGGGAGGGGGATAAGAAGGTTACTGGACTAGTGAACCCAGAAAGACCTTGGGGCAAATAGAGAGGGCAAGAATTGAGGGTTCTGAGCACTCACTTCCCCATGTGGGGGTAGGAATTACCTCTGAGTTCCTCTTTTGCCTTAGTTTGGATTTTCCCTTTTGTGGGCAAAGAGAATGGAAGAAGGACCAAGTATGGGGTGAGAACATCCAGCCCTCCAGGGAGGGGCCAGTCCACATTAGACGTGGGAGGTGGGGAGTGAATGTCCCATCGTGGGGAGCCAGGGGCCAGAAGTGGCAGGGGGCTGGCAAGGGGGATAGCAGGATCACTCACAGCTAAAAGGAATCTGAGGATCTGAGAGACAGAAAGGATCTCACAGGCTCAGAACTCACATTTTACAGGTGGGGAAACTGAGGAAATCTCTCTGGGTCACCAAATTTTAGAGTCAAGGCTAGAGGAAGGTTACCTCATCCTAAATCCCAATTTTGTAGCTGAGGAAATGACCCTAAGGTCGCATGTGTGGCAAATCAATCCATCGATCTGTTAGCATTTGTTGCTGTTGCTGGTCAGTCCCGTCCAACTCTGAAGGAGAAGGAAACAAGATCTGGCAACTGGTGGGATTTGTGCAATGATGGGGAGTCAAGTGGGGAGCACGACATTGAGATTCCTTGCTAAGGATGAAGAAGCCACAGTTTGGGGTCTCTGGAGGACAGACCCCCTTGCCCTCCTTCTCTGACCCTTTGGGGCTGCTTGAGGCATCTTCTCTCCCCGCCTCCCACTCCAGTGCTCTTCTTCTTCATGGAGACTTCTGGAGGTTCTGACCTCTGCTGGGGTTCTATGGTCACACTGGGACCTAAGGCTTATAGCCAGGACTCAGAAAATGAGAATGCTCACTGCAGGCCTGCCTTCATTTCCTCTGTCTTTGTCAGACACCCCAATACCATGGGAGGCTATATCCCCCCATGTTTGCCCTGACTCATAATCCCCCAGCCATCCTCTACCCATGTCACTCCCTGATCACACTCTGCACTAGGCCCTGTTCTCCACCCCAGTAAACCCTTATCAACTCCCTCCATCAGAAACAAATTGGACCTCCTTACCAGCTTCAGAAAAATGGCCGATAGCGGATGTAAGCAGAGAAAACAGCTCTTAGTGGGCTCTCGCTTACTGGGGGCTTTGAGGAAAGGCTGCAGGAGTGCTTTGGGGGAGGGTGAGCCCCTCCTGGCTGGGCTGGGTGGCTTCTGAGGCTCCTGCCCACTCAGGGACTTGGATTCTCAAGGTCTTCCTTCTTTTATCAGGGACCGTCCGAAGGCCTGCTTCTTTAACCAGGGACCGGTCAGAAGCCTGCTTCCTTTACCGGGTACCGGTCCAAAGGCCAGATTCTTTTATCAGGGACTGATCCAAAGGCCTGCTTCTTTTATCAGGGACCGGTCCGAAGATTTGCTTCTTTTAACAGGGACCAGTCTGAAGGCCAGATTTTTTTTACCAGGGACCAGTCTGAAGATTTGCTTCTTTTATCAGGGACCGGTCCAAAGGCCTGCTTCTTTTACCAGGGACTGGTCTGAAGGCCAGATTCTTTTATCAGGGACCGGTCCAAAGGCCTGCTTCTTTTACCAGGGACTGGTCTGAAGGCCAGATTCTTTTACCAGGGACTGGTCTGAAGGCCAGATTCTTTTACCAGGGACTGGTCTGAAGGCCAGATTCTTTTACCAGGGACTGGTCTGAAGGCCAGATTCTTTTACCAGGGACCGGTCTGAAGGCCAGATTCTTTTACTAGGGACCAGTCCGAAGATTTGCTTCTTTTACCAGGGACCAGTCCGAAGATTTGCTTCTTTTATCAGGGACTGATCCAAAGGCCTGCTTCTTTTATCAGAGTTCTCTCTTACTTTGCTTTCAATTTATTTCCTCTCTTAATTTCATATTAGAATCTTGTATCCTTTTACTGAAGGGAATAAAGGCTCCAGAAAGTCTGGGACAGAAAAGGGAAGTTTCCAATTGGTGGCTGGAGCTGGAGGAAGCTTTCCGGGGCACGTTTTGGGGGATGGGAACAGAAGTTGCCTCCATCTTTCCAGGTCAACTAAGCCAGAAGCTGCTGGGGCAGGGAGGGAGCTGTGCCTTCCCTCCCCTCCCTCACTCTGAGTAGATTGGATTCTGTTCTTGGTCATTTTACAAATGGTGGAGCCCTTGACTGTCTCAGGAAAGTGAGAACAGTGCTTGGGAAAGGGGCAATCACCCTCAGTGACTTGTCCAAGGTCATGAAGCAGTAGGATTTGAACCCAAGGTGATCAGATGAGATCACCAAGTGAGAGGGTCTGGAGAGAAGAAGAAAAAGGTCAGATCTGAGGCACAAACAGGTCAAACCCCTTGCCCAGAATCCCACAGCTAGTAAAGTTCAGAGGTGAACTGAAAAAAAAGGGAAAAGCTTAGAATGAATGATTAATACTTAATAATGATGTCATTAATTTATTATGATCACAAAACAAGATGCTCACAAATACAAAGAAAGCACAAACTGACACCGATCTGGGGGAAAGCAAGTTCCTTTCACTGGGGACGAAGCCGAGGACACTGCCTGGATTTTACACCTCCTGTTCCCTCCAGTGACTCTGCTCTCTAAACTCCCAAGGCTCCTCCTGAGGCCTCTGGGATCAAACATATATTCTTTTGTTTGGTTTTTAAAGCCTTTCCCAACCAGTGCCCACCCGATTCATTCTATAGGGTATGTCAGAGAGTCAGAAAGTGTCAATACCCTAAAACTACCCTAAGGATTTTGGGAGCAGCCAGGAGGCACCTTAGTGCACAGAGCTCTGGCCTGGAGTCAGGAGGACCTGAATTCAAATGTTGCCTTAGATACTAATTGAATGACAGTGGGCAAGTCACTTAATTCTGATTGCCTCAAAAACAAAAAAAGCACTTTGGGACACCTTGAGCCCACTACGGTCTAGTGCAAGTGCCCTTCTCGCTGCTTCCTCCATCTGGCATCATTCCCCTCTCTTTGTCCTGGCCTAGGATACACTCCCTCCTCATTTCCTCTTTTTAGATTAGCCTCTGAGAGAGCAGTGTTTTTAATGGGGAGAGTGCATCCCCCCCGCCCTGCCCCCCCCATCAGGGCTTCCCCAGGACTGACAGGTACTTATAGGTCATGCAGACGTCATCCAGCACGACCCCTTCATTTTACAGAAACTGAGGCCCAGAGAGGGCCAGTGGCTGCCTTAAAGCCACACAGGTGGAGAGCGAAACAGCCTGGTACACAGTAAGAGCTTAATTCGTGCTTATTGACTGACTGGAACTCAGGGCTCTGGTTCCAGCTGAGTTTTCCCCGTGATCCCGTGCTGCCTCTTGTGATCTTCCTTCCCCTTCGTCTCCGGGGACCTTTGGGGTGTCCTGTCTCTCTCTCCAGCTCATTTCGTCCCATCTACTCCGCGGAGTCAGCATCATTTCTTCCCTAATTACCTTAAACCGGCTCAGAAATTGGAAGGGAGGAGGGTGCCTGACTTGGATGGTCAGTGGGCGGCATCTAGTGGTGGCTTTGATAGTTGCAGCGGATGAACCTCTGCTGACCTTCCTCTGCTCCAGTTTCAAACTTCTCAGATTTACTGGATTTCGGGGGATTTAAAGGTGGGAGGGACCTCGGGATTGGCTGGCTCATTTTTCAGACCGGGGGAAGCCCAAACAATAAGGGCAGGGCCAGAAAGATGCCCAAGACAGCCAACTTAGAAACTCTGTGACCATGGGCACGTCTTCTGGGTCTCAGTTTCCCCCTCTGTAAAAAGTATAGGGATCGGACCAGAATAACGGGGCTTCTCACAACGGCAGCAGCCTGGTGGTCCCCGAGCATTTCCCAAGTGCTGACTGGGTACCAGCCACTGCCCGCTGGGGATAGAAACAAGCAAAAGGGAGGACTGTTCTTGCTGCCCTCAAGGAGGATCCGTCCTAAACAGCGGCCCTCAGTATGTTCGTTCTCCCTCGGGAGCTTCTATGTTTTATTTTACAAATTTAAGCACATCCTTCGGAAAAAGGGCCCACGGCTCCCCCAGATTGCCCACGGGGGCCGGGCCACGGGGAGAGTCTAGAACCGTGGCCTGTTTCATGATCTTGTGAAAGAAGCTTTAAAATAAAATCGTGTCCCAAGTTTATATCTATGCTATGTGATATGGCTACTACAACAGCTTGCCTTCCATCTTCCTGCGAGTCGGGGCTTTTCCAAAGAGTCCCGTCTTCTCATTGAGGGGCCAAAATATTCAGTATTCCAGTAAACAGCCTAAGTTAATTTCTCTTAAGTATTGATCGATTTGCTCTCTTTGCCGTCCGAGGGACTCTAAGAAATCCTCCCCAGCACCAGCATTTGGAAGTGCCGGTTCAGTGGCACTCTAGTCACTTCTCATAGCCACGCTGCCACAGGAAAAACGATAGCAGTGACAATAGGGACTCCTCAGCAAGGTGATGGCTTCTCTGCACGCGTCCAGATTTGCCGAAGCTTTCCTTCCCAGGAGCAAGCATCTTTTAATTTCACGGCTGCAGCCGAGTTTGTGGCGGTCTTTGAGCTCAAGAATCTAAAATCTGACTTCCATTGCTCCTCCCTCAATAACTGGACAGAAAATCTCGGACCAGTTGTTAAGATCTTAGGTTGTTGTTTGTTTTCAACACTAAGCTTTACACCAGCCTTTACCTTTAACCCCTTTTACCCTCATCAAAAGACTTCTTTCTTTTTCACTTTTTGCCACCCGAGAGAGAGCCTCTAACATCTGAGCTGTTTGTGATTTCTCCCAGAATCCTTCATTTTGGCTTTTGAGTCAACCAGGCTGACACTTTGTATTATGTACTCTGCACGTAAGGTAAATAAATAAGGTGATGATAAAAAAATAAAAACCGGTGTCCCAATACGGTGAGTATGTGATTGGTCAGATGACTTTCCCCATCCCTCTTTTTAAAACTTCATTAGCAGGCACGGCTATTCTGCTGAGGGAAAGCAAGGAGAGAATGTACAAGGTGTCCCCCAAATCTTAGAGCAGTTGGAAGCTAGACTTTTGGGAAAGCCCATGTGGAAAAGGGAATGGGAAATGAGCACAAAAGGCACAAATCAAAACAAATTTCCTCTTCTGACCTCATCAAAGAGGGAAAGAAGGGCGGGCCCTTCATGTACACACTGTTCCTCTCAACCAGCCCGATTCCTGATCCTTCTATCCTCTATGCCTTTCCTTCTTTTCTTAGAGCCCTTTTCTCAATTCAGGGCTGTGCCACCTCCTCCAGGGAGCCTGCTCTGATACCCCTTGGTCTAACCATTCTCTCTCTTCTGGAATTTGGTTGCGTTTATTTTTGTGTCCAGTGGTGTGCTGGTAAAGATTTAACAAGTGACTGAAAAACAAAACAAAACAAAACAACTCTATACTGGATGTGACACAGTACAATGATTGGCACGTAGTAGGGGCTTAATCAATGCTTATTGAATTGGATAGAATTCTGCAGAATTTGTAATCTTGGCATCGAGAAAGTGTTTGCCCCACAGTGGGTGCTTAATCAATGCTCATTGGATAGAATTCTTCTGCATCTGTAACTTTGGGACCTAGAACAATGGCTGGCATACAGTGGGTGTTTAATGATTGCTTGTTGATAAAGTTGTTGTGAGGAACAAACGTCCTACTGTCTCTGAGGAGCTCAGCAAACCTTCAAACATCACAACAAGCTATTAACGGATTCAAATCAGCTTCTTTCGTTTGAATGGAATTGGTTTCCGCGGTTATTTATTAATCACTGGCTGCTTCCTGCCTTTCCCCAGACCTCATCGGGGCCTCTCTCTGGGCATCCGGCCACATCGGGGTGGGGGTTGTGACATGTGACGCGGTGACCCCCTCTCTCCCTCTCTCTCCCAGGCGTCCCTGGTGCTGCAGGCCTCCTACCTCCCTCCTCCTGGAGCTGCTCCCCTGTTCCCTCCCCCTGCCCCGGCGGACACCTCTCCTTCCCTGACCGAGATGGACATGAGTGCTGGTAAGGATCTCTCCCTTCTTAGTACATCTAGAGAGACTCCAGGCTCCCCGGGCGTCCCTACCCTTGCTTCCCGGCTGGGACACGAGGAGACGGTCACGGGCCCTGGTGGTGGAGGTCTGGAGCCCACCGTGGTCCAAGAAAAGTGACTCCGTGGCCGCCCCCTCAGTGGGGGGACAGTGGCTGGAAGGGAAGATCTGGTGGTTACTCTGTAAATTATTGTAACCACTACTGATTCATTATTAGCCAAGATCTGTAATTTCTTTAATTGGGGGAAACTAGCAGAGTGAAAATCCCTTCTGCTGGGCAGAGGGGTGTCCCTTCTTGTCTCAGGGAGCAGTACGGGGGATGAGAAGGTCATCTTCTCCCTCCAGAGGGCCTTACTGTATAGAGAAGGGATTTGAACTCAGAGCCTCCTCATTGAAAGACTTTTCTCTAACCATTAGGCAACACTGCCTCATTGATTACAGGTGGGGCCAGAAAGGATCATAATCTCATATCAAGATCTCAGGATGTGTTAAGTTGGCAAAGCAGCCCCATAACCATTATCTCCTTGAATGAGGAGCACTCACCACGTGCTCACATTTGAGCCCGGGTGACTCCTTAGATGGAAGACTGGACTTGGGTCCAGATCTCACCAATTGCTGGTCAATTCTGGTCTCTAATACCTTAAGCTCCTCGTCTATAAGGGCTCTTACAGGCTGCTGCCAGGCTCACCTGAGATCGTGGGCTCCCTGTTCCTGGGGTTCCTCAAGCAGAGGCCGGGGCCCGCTCTCTGGGGACGGTAGGGATGGTGTTATGGAGGGAATGGCCTTCAGCTTCCCATTACACAGCTGGCAATTGGCAAGCCACAGAGTGGCTAGGCAGAGGGTTCTGGGCCTGCCTCTGACTCCCTGAGCACTCGCTACCCCCGCTGCCTCTCCAAGGCCCAGAATTCCAGGCAGAGCTGCTGATTTGCTTTTCTGGAGAGGGTTTCCATACTGGAAGGTCCCTGAGTTGATGAAATCACAGGTGTAGACAGGAGAATAAAGCAAACCACGCCCCAAATGGTCATTCAAACTTTGAGGAGTCGGAGGGTTTGGGCTCTCACCCGTTGGACACAGGAAAGAGCTAAGTCCTGGCAGATGCCCTAGGCCACAAGGCCCGGAATCGAGCCCTGTCCTCGCTTCTGCAGCCTTGCCCCTTGGGGCCCTGCTCCTGTGGCCAGAGAAGACTTCAAGAAGGGCTGTGCTCCCTCCTGCTGACATGATCCGGGAGGACCTGGCTCTTCCAGGGTTACAAAGCTCCTACTATTCTAGCCTTTAGTCCTCACAATAACCCTGGGAAGTGGGTGTGATCACCATCCCCATTTTGTGGATGGGGAAACAGAGGCAGAAAGGTTAAGTTTACTGTCTGATAGGTCAGAGGCAAAATTCTATAACAGATCTTTTTGATTCCCATTCAGTGGGTGGCCTTGTGGGTCTGGATTCAGAGTCAGGAAGACTTGTCAAATCCAGCCTTAGACACTAGCAAGTCACTTACCCTCTTTCTGCCTCAGTTTCTTCATCTGTAAATTGGGTTGATAATACTAGCACCCCTTCCTAGGGCTGCTGTGAATATTGTAACGTGCCCAACCCCAGGAAGTTCTCCATGGGGAAGTTGGCTAACTTCATGTTAATGATATTTAGTTTCCCGGTTCCTTCCCTTTCCCTTTCCCTGACCGGCAGTTACCCAAACCGAAAGAATACAGAGGGCAGGGACAAAGGTGGGCAGAGAGCCCTCGCTTCAGACCCTCGGGACAGAGCTGCAGGGTTCCACCCCCCCCACAAGCCCCCTGCCTAGCAGAGAGCAGTGGACGCTCGTTTTCTCAGACCTTTCCTGGGGTCAAGCTCGGCCATTAGAAATATAAATATATGTGTGTGTGTGTACACTGGGACACACACACGTTTTGTTAGAGCAGCTGCAGGCGCAGTGAATGCTGGATTGGGAGTCAGCAGGACCTGAGTTCACATCTGATCTCAGACACTTAGAAGCCGCATGACCCTGACCAAGTCAGTCAACCCAGTCTGCCTCAGTTTCCTGATCTGTAAAATGAGCTAGAGAAGGACGTGGGCTGTATCTTTGTCAAGAAAACCCTAAATGGGATCACAGAGTCAGACGTGACTGACACAACTGTTATGAACCAACTGTTATGAAGATTTTAATGATGTTTACAAAGCACTTTGATGGGCATTGGGGGGAGGAGAGACAGAGAGACAGAGAAAGACAGAGACAGAAAGAGAGAGACGGAGAGAGAGAAGGAGAGAGAGAGGAGAGAAAAAAGGAAAGACAGAGACACAGAGACACAGAGAGACAGACAGAGACAGAGAGAGACAGAGAGAGAGACAGAGACAGAGACAGAGAGAGAGCGAGAGGAGAGAGAAGACAAAGACAGAGAATGAGAATGTGCGTGTGCGCATGTCTTGCACAGGCACATGGGACATAAAAGAATCCCTACATGGGACAGAAATGACCACTACTGGACAAAAGGAACTCCCATATGGAAAGATCCCTCCTCCATGCCAGCTAGCCCCTCCTTTACAGCCCGTAACCTGAGAGAGTGGGTCGGTGCCCCCGCAGCTGCTTGTGTCCCGCCGGAGTCCGGCCTTCCCGGCTCTGGAACAGCTCCCGGTTCTCTGGGCCATTCTGCCTTTCATACGACCTAGAACACGCTGCACACATGGGGCTGGGGGGAAAGAGGGGGGGCGCAAGTGCTACTTGAAGGAGGGGACGGTCCAGGAGGGCTTCTGGGAGGAGACGCCCTCTGTGTGTGGCGTCAGGCGTGGAGCGCTCCCCGAGTGGGGGGCTCCGCTCAGGGCTGGGGGCCCAAAGAAGGGCAGAGGCGCGCTCCTGTCCTCCAGAAGCTCGCGGCCTGAGGGGGCAGATGAGCTGGGCACAGCGGGGGGTGGGGGGTGGGGGGGGCAGTCAGGGGGAAGGCCCCAGAATTTGGGGGGGGGGAGAAGAGGCTTCCTCTGCAGAGAAGACTTCTTGCTGGGCCTCAGAGGAAGCCGGGGAGGGCGCAGAGCCCGGGAGGAAGGGAGCGCTAGGTGTGGGGGACCTGCACGCGCTTACACACGGACGAGGCAGCGGCCCTCAGCTGGCCGGACAGAAGCAGAACCTGATTGCTCGGGCTGGGGCTGGGGACCAATGGCGGTCCGGAGAAATCCCCGTTTCTTAGCTGCTGTCTGAAGCCTGGGAGGAGGGAGGGAGTAATCCAGGGGGCTTCCCGGAGGCGGCAACCTCCCACCGGATTTGGAAGAGGGAGGCGGGGCGGGCGGCTCGGTGGTCCCCGGCCTTCAGCCGCTGCCTGGGGGGCTGCGCCCGCCTTGTGCTAGGTGTGGGCCAGGGCCCGGAGGAGACATGGTCCCTGCTGAGCGAAAGCACCGTGGACACGCGCTACTCGGGGAAGAAGTGGCCGGCCCCCGTGGGTGAGAGAGGAGCGGGGTCCTGCCCCTCCCCCACCGCCTTCTGCGCCCCAGTAACTCCTCACTCCCCGACTCCGGGACGCGCGCGGGGCGGGCCGGGCCATCCTCACCCTCTGTCTGCTAACACCCGGCTGTGGAAGCGCCTCCTCTCTCGCTCTCTCTCGGGTCACTTAATTGCCATGGGGCACGAGGTGGGGGGAGGGGAGGGGGGGCGCCGCCCAGAGATGAGGAGGCCGGGCGGGCAGCCTCTCACACGGCCCCTCTCACCCTGCCGGCCGCCGGGCAGACACAGGGGGAGAGGAGGACGCGGAAGACCAGGGGCTCACGGGAGACGAGACGGAGCCCTCTCCGGACAAGGGCGCTCCCCCCGGGCCCCCGGGCCCGGCGGCGCACAAGAAGCTTCCCCCCCACGCGCCGGCGCACCCCGCGGGGCTCAAGAGGAAGAGGGGTCCGGCCAAGAAGCTGCTGTCCGACAAGCCCCAGGACTTCCAGGTGAGGGAGGGGCTGTCTGTCTGCCTGTCTGTCTGTCTGCCTGTCTATCCCTTGTGTGTGTCTATCTGTCTGCCTGCCTGTCTGTCTACCTCTGTGTGTGTGTCTGTCTGTCTACCTGTCTATCTGTTGTCTGTCTCCTTGTCTATCTGCTTTGCTTGTCTGTGTGTCTGTCTGCCTGTTTGTCTGCCTATCTGCCTGCCTGTCTGTTTGCCTGCCTGTCTGTCTGTCTGCTTGTCTGTCTACCCTCTGCCTGCCTGTCTCCCTGTCTGTCTGTCTGCTTGCTTTTTTCTTCATCGATCCCTTTTCTGTTTTTCTCATGGCCCATCAGCAGCTGCTTATACACCTAGTAGATACAAAATATCCTGGAGACAAGGAAATGTCTTTATTAAATTGTAACAGTTAGACATGTATATTACAATGTATCCCCTGCTGGAAAACCACAGTAAACAGCTGTTTTTTGGTTACTGATGTAGGCCCTAGGTCTTAATGATTAGCATTTTGGCTGGTCAGTCTCGGACTCTGAGATGGGGTCCAGAGTGTTCTGGAGTTGGAGTCACAGAGCACGGGCTTGTTCTGCTGTGTCTCTGCCAAAAGCTTATCTTTCCATCCCAGCAGCGCACATTTAGCTAATGCTTTAAGAAAGGTCTGCAAGCAGTTTTCGTATCTTAACTGAAGGAGGTGGTATTATTATCCCATTTTGCAGATGAGGAAACTGAGTCTCAGAGAGGTTAAGGGACAGACGGCCAGGAGGTCAGAGCCTAGATTTAGAGCTGGCACAATCTCTGAGGTGATTGAGTCTGCCCTTTTGTGGTATAGATGAGGAGCCTGAAGTGTCCACCGAGGTAACATGATTTGCTCAAGAACACACAGGGGGAGATCTGGGATATGAACCCCGACTCTCTGACTCTGAATCCCTTCAATTTAAATCGACTAACATTTAGTGTGGTGTGGTTCTGTATGAAACTTAGCTCTTCCTCTAAAAGAGCTAGAAGCAAATGTCACTGGGGTGGGGGAGGAATTCTAGCAAGAGAATCATGGGAAAGGCCTCCTGTGAGGGTGGTGGTTGAGATCAGTCCTGAGGGGATCAAGGGACAACAAGAGGTAGCAGTGAGGGGGTGGGGAATGTCAGGCTTGGGAAATGAGCAGGAAGAAGGAGACATGCCCATATGTGTGGTGGGTGCTCAGGAGGGAGTGAGATCCCCATCACCATAGGGCTACAACTGAGGCTAGATGCCCCCCCTGGTGAGAATACTATTTTCTCCTTCCTTCCTTCCTTCCTTCCTTCCTTCCTTCCTTCCTTCCTTCCTTCCTTCCTTCCTTCCTTCCTTCCTTCCTTCCTTCCTTCCTTCCTTCCTTCCTTCCTTCCTTCCTTCCTTCCTTCCATCTCTCCCTCCTTCTCTCCATCCATCCATTCATCTATCCAAAATCTATCCATCCATCTTTCTGTTGGTTTGTTCATTTGTCTGTCCTTCATTCTGTCCAAACATCCATCCATCCATCTTTCTATGTCTATTTATCCATCTACTTATATTTATCCATACCTATCTTTCTCTCTCTCTGTCTGTCTATATTAGTCTGTTCATCTGTCTGTCCCTCAGTTCATCCATCCATCCATCTATCTTTCTATGTCTATATCCACCTATTTATCCTTATCTTATCTATCTATCTATCTATCTATCTATCTATCTATCTATCTATCTATCCATCCATCCATCCATCCATCCATCTATTGGTCTGTTCATCTGCCTGTCCTTCAGTCCATCCATCCATCTATTCATCCATCCATCTTTCCATGTAATCTATCTATCTATCTATCTATCTATCTATCTATCTATCTATCTATCTACCTATCTGCCTGTTTATCCATCCATCTCTTTGTCTGTTCATCTGTCTATCCTTCAGTCCACCCATTCATCCATTCATCCATCCACTTTTCTATGTTATCTATCTATCTATCTATCTATCTATCTATCTATCTATCTATCTGTCTGTCTGTCTGTCTGTCTGTCTGTCTATCCACCCATCTGTTAGTCTGTTCATCTGTCTATCCTTCAGTCCATCCATCCATCTTTCTGTGTTATCTATCTATCTATCCATCCATTCATCCGTTGGTTTGTCCATCTCAACTCAACTAACCATCCAACTAACCATCCATCCATCTGTCCATTTTTCTATGTCTATTTGTTCATTTATTTGTATTTATCCATCTCTATCTCTACCCATTCATATCTACCATTCCATCTGTTCAGATATCCAAATCTCATTCTCTCCCTCCTTCCCAATAAATCTACTCATTCACAGATGTGTGCTGTTTGTCAACAAGTTATATTAACTTATATTATATTGCTTGCAAAGCACGTTATTTTAAGGTACCGGATGACAAGTCATTGTAGTGAAGCTAAGAATCCCTCCTGCTCCTGAAAATGGCAATAAATAACAAAATAACTCTCCTTTCTGTACTCTGTCATGTCACCCCTCTGAATTTCCATTTCTTGTTCTATAACTTGGAGAGAAGCAGGGAAGAAAGAGATGGTAACGCATGATTTTCAAATTTCTTTCCACTGCTGATATTCTATGATTCCCTGACTAGCTGAGGGAGAGAGACCCAATATAGTCAAAAGGTTTGCAAAAGTCCTGTGAGAAAAAGATCTGGGTTATTTAATAATTTTGTTCTTAAAAAATAATTATTATTGATAAAATGTGTAAACATTGCCAGATATTAAAACAGTTGCAAACATTTTGTTTCTTTCCAAACTTTAGAAAATAAGCTGTTCTTGAGATATAGTTTTCCTATTTTTTAATATTTCTAACCCCAATTTCCTGCTGGGGAATATTGCATTTAATATTCACTTTCATGGAAGTAATAGTCCCATATTAACGTCTCTGGGACTACTCTTGCTTAAGGCCCAGTTATGTTTTCACAACCATGGGCATAATGACAGAAGGCCGAAGGCCAGAAGCTTGATCAATATTCTTTCCCTGTCTGTTTTGGATTATAAGATTCCTTTAGGCGAGGGTCTTACTATAGATAGCTTGGTCTCATCACTTATACAGAACCTCTAAGTTTCAGAAATATCAGTGATCTCGGAGAAAGGGGTATGTTGTTAATTATTTTATTCTTAACTCTTCTTCTAATAGCCTTTGGGATCATTCATCCTTTGACTTTTAGGGGAACTGTTGTATTTTTTCACTTAATTTTTTTATTAAAGCTTTTTTTATTTTTAAAACCTATGGATAGATAATCACCCCCCCCCCGGGGCTGGGGTTAAGTGACTTGCCCAGGGTCACACAGCTAGGAAGTGTTAAGTATCTGAGACCACATTTGAACTCGGGTCCTCCTGAATTCAAGGCTGGTGCTCTATCCACTGCGCCACTTAGCTGCCCCTGGATAATTTTTTTAACACTGACCCTTGCATAGCCTTGTGTTTCAGATTTTCCCCTCCTTCCCCTCA
The DNA here is from genome assembly GCF_048593235.1 of Sminthopsis crassicaudata. NCBI lineage: Eukaryota > Metazoa > Chordata > Mammalia > Dasyuromorphia > Dasyuridae > Sminthopsis > Sminthopsis crassicaudata. The sequence continues at coordinate 26,845,316 of NC_133618.1, forward strand.
CCCCCTCCCCTAGATGGCAAACAATCCAATATATGTTAAACATGTTAAAATAGATCTTAAATCCAATATATGTAAATATATTTATATAGTTCTCTTGCTGCATAAGAAAAATCAGATCAAAAAGAAAAGTAAATGAGTAAGAAAACAAAATGCAAGCGAACAACAACAAAAAGAGTGAGAATGTTATGTTGTGATCCGCACTCAGGGTACTGGTTCTTGAAAGTGTTTTGTCTCAGGGAATGTCTTTCATTTCTTCCTGTTTCCCCTTCCCCATCTTGGGCTGTCTCCCTGCCTCCCTGTGACCTCTGCTTGCAGATCAGGGTCCAAGTGGTAGAGGGCCGCCAGTTACCTGGGGTCAACATCCGGCCGGTGGTCAAGGTCACAGCCGCTGGGCAGACCAAACGAACGAGAATCCGGAAAGGCAACAGTCCGGTCTTTGACGAGGTAAGTGACCCAGGGGATCTTCTCTCATGGTGGAGATGGGAGAGACTTCCCCATTGCTGTTTGTGTTTATGTGCCGAGACTTTCTGCAGAGCTGGAGTAATTTCTGATGAGGAGTTTTAGCCTTGACTTTGAACCTGAGCTCTTTTATAACTGGATTTTCAGCAGCTCTTAAGGACATTTTCCATGTCACAAATAAGAGCTGTTGTGGCCAAAATGATAAACAAATAAGATCATCAAAAGCTTCATCTCCCAGTGAGCCGCCCCTTGGCGAGAGGCTGCCTTCATCTCATCCCCTGTGTGAAGCCTGAGGAATGCTCCTCACATGGAGGATGCTCATTTCTATGGGCCCTGTCAGCCTGGATGGACCTACCAGAGCCCCCTCTTCACTGGGCGCAGCCTTGGAGAGCCCGGACTTTCTTGCTTACTTCAGTATAGAATTAGAAGAGGTATCAGTCCTGCGTCAGGCAGGCCTGAGTTCAAATCTTATTGGCTGCGTGAAATCATTTAACTTTTTAAGCCTCAGTTTCCTCATCAGTAGGAATGAGAAAGTTGGATCCAATGACCTTCCGGCTCCACAGTTAAGATCTAACCGTAGGGTGGCCCACCTGCCCCTTCTGAAAAGCCAGGCCTGATCTGGGGGGTGGGGGTTCTAAAAAGAAAACTCAAGCCTGAGACAAGAGAACCATGGGGAATCACGGGAGAGTGTGGACTGGTAGAGTTAACTAGATTTGTCTTAACGCTTAAGTAATTTTTCACATTGTAAATTACAAAATTGAATTGAGGATAAGTCTTGGGTTATTTGTTCTTGGTACCAAAATGATTGAGTCGGGAATTTTAGTTATTGGGGAGACTGGGTCAAAGAGTATGAATGGGGGCAGTTTGGTGGGGCAGTGGTAAGATGCCAGCCCTGAAGTCAGGAGTTCAAATCTGGCCTTAGACACTTAACACGTCCCGACTGTGTGACCCTGGGTGAGTCACTTAACCCTAATTGCCTCAGGGGGAAAAAAGAAAAGAAAAAGAAAAGAAAAGAAAAGAAAAGAAAGAGTATGAATGCCCTTGTGTGTTGGATCTTGCTGGTAGCCATCTCGGGCCTCGGGCCTCCTACCCTCTACCCTGTGATCCTGCAACCCACCGTTGGCTTGTCTGTGATCAGTGCTTCCTTGTTTTTGGCAGACTCTTTTCTTCAATGTCTTTAATTCTCCATTGGAGCTGTTTGATGAACCTATCTTTATCACGGTAAGTGGAGGAAAGGGGAGAGAGGGAAGAGAGGAGGAGGGGAAGGAGAGGAAAAAGGAGGAGGAGGAAAAAGAGACAGAGGGAGACAAAGATAGACAGAGACAGAGAAAAAAAAAGAGGGAGACAGAGACAGGGAGACAAAAACAGAGACAGACAGAGATACACACAGAGACAGAGACAGAGAGAGAGAGTTACTGCTTGAATGTGCATAAAATAACGCTGAACACTGCTGACCATTTTTGTTCAGGATACAGACACTCCTGGGCTGGAAGGAGGGTGGATGGGGGTGTGACATGTGCAGGCCACATGAACCTGGGAGGAATAGTGACCTTTTAGGGGCGGGGTCCCAGAAGGCCTCAACACCTCCGAAATGTTTAGGGATAAATGTGGAGTCTTATATTCAGGCTCAGAATACCAACTTCTTTCACAGGAGTCAGTGCAGCAGCCCTTTTTTAGTGTCTTTCTTTCCCTTTCTCCAGGTAGTGGATTCCCGTTCACTCAGAACAGATGCTCTTATTGGGGAGTTCCGGGTAATTATCCTCTGTGCTTATCACCATCTCAATAGTGCTATATAAATATTATTTATTATTTTATTTTTACCAATAAAATTCTCAGGGCCAATGCATACTAACTTTCATTTCCCTGGAAAATTCTGCTTTACAAAATGGGCTTTTCCTCCGCCATGCCTTAAAATGGAATTTTAGTTATATGTCGGCCCTGGAACCTCTGAGACCCCTCGCCCTTTGCTTCTAGACCCCGGGCGGGGAGGGGTTAATCATCCATTTCTTCTTCTTTTAATTTCCAGATGGACATCGGATCGGTTTATGCAGAACCCAGTGAGTTTAGGGGGACACCGTTTGGGTCTCTCCCAAGTGGGGGTGCTGGGAAAACTTTGGGGCCCGCATTTCAGATCTCCACTGATCTCTCTCCCCTTTCCAATTCAGAGTAGAAGGCTTTGTCTTGGGGTTCAGAATTAGAGTAATAAGGAAGAGAAGCCGTCCACTGATTAAGCACAGAAATGGCTGCCCCTGGAGTCTTCCCAGACCAGACTTCTCCATCTAGAATCCCAGTTCTGATGGGGGTCCCTAAGTGTAGTTGAAGCAATGTTGAGGTCCCCTCCCTATTGCTGCTGTCACAGAGCAGGGAGGGTCCCCCGTGCTCCAAATGCCCCTCAGTGACCCGGGGGGAATCCCCTTCCCAATCCTCTCTAGCCAGGGACTCTACTTTGGGGGGTTCCCCTTTACCCCCTCAAGTCTTAAGGAGGGTGCTCGCCAAAGACCCAGGGTTCCCCTCTCTGGGACCTCCTGCCGTGTGTCAGGGGCCTGCCTCACCTGCCCCACAGGGGCCTGCTAGCTCTCCTTCCTCTGAGCCACAGCAGGGCTTGGGATTCAAGCTCAGGGGGCGGCCATGACTCTGAGGCCCCTACAGAGGAGGAGACTGGGGAGGGTCGTCACTAACGGGTGCCCTCTTTTGTAGGACACGCCTATCTCAGGAAGTGGCTGCTGCTTTCCGACCCCGATGACTTCTCAGCGGGGGCCAAAGGCTACCTAAAAGTCAGCCTTTTTGTGCTGGGCCCGGGAGATGAAGCCCCCGTGAGTACCGGCCTCCTCGGGTGTGTTGTCCGGGCCCATGTGTTCCTGTGGCCAAGGGCCTTCCTGCTGGGGTCCTACCTGGGAGCTGGCAGCTCCACTGCACTCCATGTCCTGGGTGCGGGGTGACATCCCCTAGCCAGTCTTTGGGAGCATGGAGTGAAAACCTGAGGGCTCTGGCTCCCAGCCCGATGTCCAAGGAGGACATATCGCCCAGCCTGTGAGGGAGCTGCTGCTGCTCTCTGCTCCCAGCCTGGCTTTACCTTCCAGGCCCATCCTAGCAAACCGAATCTCTGGGATAGCCGGCCTGCTGGGGATGCCCCCCCAGGGGAGGGTGCCCCCCAAACAATCCCCCCACTGTCTTGTTTGCTTAAAGGAGGCAGCTGGGTGGTCCTGGGGGGAGACTGCTGGAAACCCTCAGGTCAAATCTGGCCCCAACACTTACTAGCTGCGTGTGCTCAGTCTCCTCAACTGGATACACCGCCTGACCTCCTGTGGGGGCTGTTGAGAGTCTATTCATTCTGTTTGTCCATCTATCCATCCATCCCTTTATCCCTCTATCTGTCTCTATCTATCTGTCCATCTTTCTGTCTGTCTGTGTGTCTGGCTGTCCTAGTTACCATCTGTACTTTTATCTATCTATCTATCTACTATCTGTCTGTCTGTCTATCTGCTTGCCTACCTCCCTACCTACCAATCTACCTACCTTTTTCTCTGTCTGTGTATTTGTCTCTCTCCCTGTTTATCTAATTTTTATTAACTTTAAAGAACTTTAAAAATGCAAGTTATTATTACTATCCATATCTCTCTACCTGTCTAGACTAAAGATGGCTCTAACCTCCCCCCCCCATAGGGGAGAGAAGTCCAATCATTTAATCCTCACCGTAACCCCCGTGAAGTGAGCAGGGCAGAGATTATGATCTAGGACGGACAGGTCCAGAAACAGGGACCCGGAGTGAGTGACTTGTGTCGTCTCACAGCCGATTAATGGTAGGATCAGAGTGGAAACCTTTGCCCCCAGGCTGCTGCTCTCAGCCTTGGCATTCTTGAACAAAAAACAAAATAGAAAACAACTGGCCATCGACATTCAAACTCACATCTGCTCAGAAGCCCGCCCTGCCCAACCCCGCCGCTAATTTGGGTCTGGTCTGCTGTTTCTTGGCTTCTCAGTTGGAAAGGAAAGAGGCCGCAGAAGACAAGGAGGACATCGAGGGGAACCTGCTGCGCCCCACCAGCGTGGCCCTGCGTGGGGCTCATTTTTGCCTGAAGATCTTCCGGGCCGAGGATCTGCCCCAGAGTGAGTCCTGGGAGCCGTGGTTTGGGGTTCATCGGTCAGTGGCTCCCTGAAGTCAGAGCCTGTGACTCTGTTATAGCAGGGACAGTGGCCATCAGGTCATTCCTTTGTGAACACCTGTGAGATCGTGGCCAGTTTGGGGGGAAGCAGCCTGGCCGTGGGGGTCCCATGGGATCCATCTAATCATAAAGCCTGTCATTTAAGGGAGAGTTTCTGTCCTGATTATGGTCATTAGGAAATGGAAGTGTGTTTTATTTCCATTTCAAAACTAGAAAGACTAAAGTCTTTCTGGCACTACCTTTGACACTTCTTGACTGTGAGACTCTAGACAAGTCACTTAACCTTCATGTGCTATAGTTTAATCTCTAAGACTCTGAGCTGCAGAGAAAGTGGCTATCTGTGCTGTCGACTCATTGGGGAGTTCCCTATGATGAGGTCCAGTCCTCTTCTTGTTATTATTGTTAGGTATCACAGGGTGGTTTGGGTGCTCCGGCATCCCCGTAGATCTAAGGGGCCACGGGCAGACAGAAGTGCCCCATCAGCTCCCGATTTTTCAGCCCCTTTCGGGGAGCTTGCTTCCCCTGGGCTCACACAGTCGCCCCACTAGGAGCCGTCTGACCTGCCCAAAGCTAGAACAGACCAGGCTGGGTGGCCGCTGGCATCCGGCTTCTTCCTTTTTAGCTCAGAAGCAGTGGCCACTTCTGTGGCAAAGAAGCTTGGATGGCTGCCCAGGGTGCTGGGAAGCAGGGTGGGAGGGGACTGAGCCATGAGCCAGAGTCTCCCACGGGGGTGTGAGCGTCCCTCACTCACGGCAAGTGTCTGGGGTGGCCCAGCCCTGCCTCACTTTACACCTGGACTCCCTTAGGATGGGAATGGCGACTGAACCCGGAGATTGTTGGTGAAGTAGGGAATGCCCAGGGGAGAAAACTTCCTCCCAAGGGATGTGACTTGTCCTGGGTCACACAGCCGATGAGTAAGGCAATTCTTAAACTCAGGTCTTCCTAGTTTCAAGGGTAATCATCCATAGCCCCAACTGTCTCTTGGCACAAAGTAATTGCTTAGCCTTTACTTCATTCACTCATTCACCTATCCATTTACCTATCCATTCTTTCAATTATTCATTCTTTCATCCATTCTATGATTTTTTCCTTCATTCATCCATCCAGTCTTTCATTTATTCATTCACATTTATTCATTTTCACATTCACATTCATTCACTCATCCACCCACTCATTTATTTTCCCATCCATTCGTTTTTTTAATCCATCTCAAAATGATGCCTGAGAGGGACCCCTGTGTGCGTATTTATGTGTCTTCCCCCCGCTCCCATCATAGAGGGATAGCATGGCAACATAACTGTGATTATACCTAGGCCATCCAGCCATTCACTCTTTCATCCATTCACCCATCCAGTCTATGATTTTTTCCTTCATTCGTCCATCCAGTCTTTCATTTATTCATTCACTCATCCATCTATTCATTTGTTCTTTTCCCATTCATTCATGGATTTTTTTAATCCATCTCAAAATGGTGCCCCAAGTGGGGCCCCTGTGTGCGTATTTATGTGTCTTCCCCCCACTCCCACCATAGAGGGATAGCACGGCAACATAACTGATGAAGACAGGGTAGAGAACTCCTGTTTCTCTGGCTTTAATGAGGGAGACCCCGGGGCTGGGAGAGGAGGAAGGGCCAAGCTCTGCGGGATGGAGGGCTGATGGAGGGGCCGTCCCCGCTGATCCCGGCCTGCTCTTCCCCATCAGTGGACGATGCTGTGATGGACAGTGTGAAGCAGATCTTTGGCTTTGAAAGCAACAAGAAGAACCTGGTCGACCCCTTCGTGGAAGTCAGCTTTGCGGGAAGGATGGTAAGGAGCCACCGGGTGTGTGTGGGAGCGGGCGTCCGGGCTCTCCTTCTCTGGGCTGTGGCCTGGGTTTGCTGTTCCTCCTTTCCTTGTCTCATGGGATGTGCTAGAGGGAGTGGAGTGGCGGACAGACTGACAGATACACAGAGAGAAACAGACAGACAGCAGAGGGAGAAAGGGCAAAAGGGAGGAGGGAAAAAAAGAGACAGAGACATAGAGGGAGACAGAGACAAGGAAACAGAAAAAACAGAGGGATAGACAAGGAGACAGAAAGATGTAGAGAAGCAAAGAGAGACAGAGACAGAGAGAGTCAGAGATAGACACACACACAGAAGATAGAGACACAGAGAGACAGAGAAAGAGAGACAAACAGTCAGTAACTCAGTCAACATTCATCAGGGAGTCCTTGAGGGGCTGGGACAGAAGACTGACTTTTCTTGTCTTCCAGGAGCTCAGAACCATTGAGGGAAAGGATGAGGAAGAGGGTATTTTTACACATGAATAAATACAACACAAGTTCTTTCTCTGTCTTTTTGTTTCTCTGTCTTGGTCTGCCTCCCTCTCTGTTTCTCTTTCTCTCCCTTTTTCTCTTTTTCTCTGTCTCTTTTTCTTTGTGTCTCTCTTTGTCTTTGTCTCTGTTTTTATCTCTCTCTCTCTCTCTCTCTCTCTCTTTCTCTCTCTCTCTCTCTCTTTTCCTCCCTCCCTCTTTCCTTCCCTCTCTGTTTCTTTGTCTCTGTCTCTCTTTCTATCTCTGTCTCTTTTTTCTCTCCTACCCCCTCTCCTTCCTTCCCCCTCTCTTTCTCCTTTCTTCTTTTTCTTATTCCCTTTCCCTCTCTCTCCTTCCCCCTCTCTTTCTCCCTTCTTTTTCTTCCTCCTTTTCCCTCTCTCTCCCTCCCTCTTTCCTCCCCCCTCTCTCTTTCTCTTTGTCTCTGTCTCTCTTGTCTCCCTCCCTCCCTCCCTTCCTTCTTCCCCCCTCTTCCTCCCTCTTTATCTCTCCCTCCCCCTCTCTGTCTTCCTCCCTCTCTTTCTCTCTCTCCCTCCCTCCCTCTCTCTCTCCCTCCCTCTCTTTCTCTCTCTCCCTCCCTCCCTCTCTCTCTCCCTCCCTCCCTCTCTCTCTCCCTCCCTCTCTTTCTCTCTCTCCCTCCCTCTTTCCTCCCCCCTCTCTCTTTCTCTTTGTCTCTGTCTCTCTTTTCTCCCTCCCTCCCTCCCTTCCTTCTTCCCCCCTCTCCCTCCCTCTTTATCTCACCCTCCCCTCTCTGTCTTCCTCCCTCTCTTTCTCTCTCTCCCTCCCTCCCCCCCCCTCTCTCTGATGGAGCAGGGGACAGTTCAGGGGGCAGGGGTTAGGAGAGCCAGCTCAGTAAAGAGACAGACGAGATGAGGGAGAGCATTCCAGGCAGGGAGGACAGGCTGGACAAAGCCAGACAGGTGGGAGGTGGGAGGCCGCCGGGTGGCTCAGTGGGCAGGGCGAAGGGTTGGGTGTCAGGAAGACTTCAGTTCAAATCCTGCTTTGGTCCTTAGCTCTGTGACCCTGGACAAGTCACTAGCTTCCCATCTATTAAATGGGATACTAATAGCGCTTACCTCATAGGCTTATGGGAGTCAGTAAGATTACCCGTTAACTGCTTCGCCCACCTTAAAGTGCCGCCTAAACACTGGCTTCTGATGGTGAAGATTTCCTTTGGGGGCGGGGAGGAAAGCAGAGCGGCTGCTTTGGCTGGAACGTGGGGGAGGGGGCTACATGAGCTAAGTCCAGCCGTCTTCCTGGAACTGGACCCAAGATTCGGAATATCAAAGGTGACTGACTGGACTGGCTGGGGCTGAGTGGTGAGCATTTGTCCAGATGGAGAAACTGAGGCTGAAGTGATTAAATTACATGCTCACAGATCTAGAAGGGAACTCGGAGGCTTTTTCCAGGAAAGGAAACTGAGGCTCAAGTCAGTGGGCTCTGGGTAAAGCTCTGTAAGGGTCTGACTGAGCTGGCTGGGGCTGAGCGTGGTGGGGATTTGTCCCAGATCACACTAGTTGGAGGCAGGAGCTGAATCCTGGTCCTCGACTCCCAAAGCTTCCCCCCCAAAGCCACATGGCGAGTTCCTGATGGCCACAGACCACTCTAGGCCCCTCTCCTGCTCTTTCCCTGACTGGCTCCCTGGGCCCCGGCTTGTTTCCACCCCGAGTTTTGCTGCCTCCTCTCCCCACTAATCTTTGTTGAGGTGAATTCTGCACTTCTGACTTGCCGTTCCATGGTGGCCTCTTCCTCCAAGGCTCACAATAGCCCTGGGCCCTCTTTCCCAAGTGAGGAAACTGAGGCCCGGTGAGGATTTCCTCAAAGCCGGCCAGAGAGGGGATTCCGACTCGGGGCTTGGTGATTCTGGACCGAGCCCCCAAGCAGCAGCCCCTGAGCCCCTCCAGGGGCTCCCGGGGAGAGGCTGGGGCTGTGGAAGGAAGACCCTTGAGAGGGGGGCGGGGAGGGGGGGGCGCCCTGGCTGGGGGACTTTGGGTGGCTCGGTCCCGAGGGCCTCACCTGGGCCAGGAGTTCTGGGTCTGGCCACGGCTTGCTTCTAGCCGCCTCCCACGTGGCCCCGTGGGTTTTTGCCAGCCACGCTCATGTCTGGGGAGGAAGGAGGGGGCTGGGGCGCGTGTAGGGGGGCAGCGTCCGCCCTGTGATGTGGCTTTCTGCAGACGCTGGGGCCGCCAATGTGTTATTGCAGGAAGCTCACCTGCGGGGAGCCAGGGGCCGGGAGCCGGGAGCCGGGAGCCGGGGGCCAGGCTTTCCCTCTCTCCAGAGGGTGGAACCTCAGCCCCTTCTCCTTTCCTTTGCACCCCCCCCCGCCCATCTCCCCAGCCCTGCCTCCCTGGCCAACCAGCTGCCCCCCACTGTGCAAGCTTCCAGGGGGGTGGAAGGGGCTTTGGACACATGCTGGGCTCCAGAGCTGCAGCTGGCGGCCCCCCCCACCTCCCCGTCCCTGTCCTATGGGGGTCTGCCTTCCAGCGCTTTCCTTTGTCCGTGTGTGGTGGGGGGATGTGTTTGTACGTACGGCGTCTGGGTGCTCAGGGCTCCTCGCCACGCGGTGTTTGTGGCGGGTGAGCGTGTGCGTGCCCAAGAGACGCCCTTTGCTCAGAGCCGCGGCCTGGGCGGCATGTGGGGGTGGGGCTTCCCAGTCTTTAGGCCAGACCCCCCAGGGATGCTCAGCCTCTTCTGGCCCAGCCTGGGCCTCGGCTGGCTCTCCCTGGCAGTTCCCTGTGTGCACACACTGTGGTGCTGCTGTCTAAGGAACGGGCCCAAGGCTGAGCTGCCTGGCTGAGCAGAGAGAGCCAGGCTAGGAGAGGCCAGGACAATCTAGTAGAGGCCAGCCCCATCCAGGAGAGGTGAGGACAGTCCTGGAGAGGCCGGGACAGTCTAGGAGAGGCCAGGACAGTTCGGGAGAGCTCAGCCCAGTCCAAGAGAGGCCGGGACAGTCCGGGAGAGGCAGGGAAAGTCTAGGAGAGGCGAGGACAGTCTAGGAGAGGTGAGGACAGTCTAGGAGAGGCTGGGGACAGTCTAGGAGAGGCGAGGACAGTCTAGGAGAGGCCGGGACAGTCTGGGAGAGGCCAGGACAGTCCGGGAGAGCTCAGCCCAGTCCAGGAGAGGCCAGGAAAGTCCCGAAGAGGCCAGGATGGTTTGGGAGAGGCCAGGCCGGGTCAGTCTTGCCCTCGGAGACCCCCAGCCTCTTCAGAAGGACCCAGAGAAACCACAGCATGGGAGGGCAGGAGTGGAGAGAGGGGAAGGTCCGGCCCCAAAGGGGTCTCAAGGTCACAGGTGTGTGACCTTCCTTAGGAGTGCCAGCTTTGGAGTCAAAATCTGGCTCTGCGTGATACCCAGCAGGCTGGGATACAGAGAAAGGCAAAGGACAGCGCCCGCCCTCGGAGGTGCCTTCAGCTTCCTGAAAACGACCATTTACAAACAAGCCTTTGAGGGGATGATTGGGAGATAATCAAGAGAGGGAAGGCTCCAGAATGAGAGGAACTGGGGCTGGCTGGTGGCCAAATGAATAACATGTGGAAATCAGGACCTGAGTTCAAATCCAGCCTCTGACACATGACGCTTTCCAGTTGTGTGGTCTTGGGCAAAGTAATTCTATTAACTTAATTAACATAATTCCTGATCACTTTGGGGAAAAATAGAAGAGGGATCTAGCAAGCTTTTCTGGACAACTGGGATTTTAGCTGGGCCTTGAAGGCCGGCAGGGCAGCCAGATGGTGCTGCTGGGAGACAGATAAGCTCAGAGCCTCATGATTCCAGTACCATGACCGTTCTGTTGCCTTTTGTTTTTCCAGCTCTGCAGCAAAATTTTGGAGAAGACGGCTCACCCTCAGTGGAACCAGAACATCACGCTGCCAGCCATGGTGAGGGGGCTTGAGGAAGGGGGGTCCTGGAAAGGAGGAGGGGACCCTACTCTCCCCAGCCCCCAACTGGGTTTAGTGGTGGAGAATCCTTGCTCTAGCCTTTCTCCACCCTCACCATCCCTCTCCCTGCCCGAATCCCTGGGCCGATCCACCGCCTTCGCCCTGTTCAGATCAGCCCTAGGAGGTCCAGATCTCAGCTGACGGAGCTGAGCAGCTCCTCCCCTTAACCAAGGGCCCTCGGGGTGCTCCACATTCCTTCTGGGAGTTCCTCTCCCAGGAGACCCCATTTGCTCACGTCTCATCTTCCCTTTCCTCAGTTTCCCTCAATGTGTGACAAGATGAGGATTCGGATCATGGACTGGTGAGTGTTCTGTCTCTGAACTATAGAATTTTTAGAGCTGGAAGTTTCTAGGAATGATTGAATTTTAATAATATAGGAATTTTAAGAATTAATTAATGATAATTTCTATAGAATATAAACCAATTAATTTAATTGGTAATAATTTTAATAATAAAAATATATTTTAACGTCTGCTCATTTCAATTTGAATATTTATTAAACACCTACTGTAAGCCAAGCGCTGTGCCAGGTGCTGACAGGGAATACTCATTTGTTTTTCATTTTACTTAGCTTAAAGTAAAATTCATTTTACTCATTTATTTTTTGTTTTACTTTTGTTTAAATTAATAAGCATTTATTTTCTTTCCCTCTTATTCACCTTCCATGTAAAAGAAAGAGAAAAAAATAACACACCCTTTGTTAAAAACATGCCTTGTGAAGTAAAACAATTCCCACATTGTCTATCCAAAAAAGTATTTCCTTCCGCATCTTGACAAGTGATATTTATACAGTGTCTTTTAAAGATTACAGAATACACAATTTTTTCACTTGACCTTCCACAACCCTGTGCAATAGGGATTGCAGGTATCATATTCCCATTTTACAGATGAGGAAATTATACAGTGCCTTTTAAAGGTTACAAAATACATCATTTTTCCATGTGACCCTCTGATAACTGTGAAATAGGTTCTGCAGGTATCATATGCCCATTTTACAGATGAGGAAATTAAATTTCAAGAGGGATGAAGTGCCTTGTCCATATGGTACAGTGGGAAGAATACTAGCTTCAGATCCACTTTGGCATCCTCTGCTGCTGTTTCCTCATGTGTAAAGTGAGGAGGTTGAATCCGATGGCCCCCGAAGTCCCTTCCTAAACCTGGGGTCCTAGAGAGCACGGCTCAGGCCTTCGAATGGTCACTCTTATTCCTGGGATGGACTTTCTCCTTACCTCTCTTCTGCTAGTCCCAGTTTCCTTAAAAACTCAGCTGCCACCTTTTACCTGAAGTCCTCCCAGACCCGCCTCTGCTACCCAGCTGCCACCTCCGTCCCTCCCGGGCCACCTCGTGTTCGTTTTTTATTTATTACACATGGGAAGGCTGCGGTGACCTGCCTTGATGGGAGTTCCTCGAGGGCAGTAACAGCCTCACTTCGGGACCTGTGTCCCCCGCACGGCGCAGTGTCTGCACATCGTACACGCTTTGTGAATGTTTGCTGATTGATTGATTTGAATCCAAGTCTTCTTGGTTCCAAGTCCAGCGCTCTGGCACCCGCCATGGCGACAGTTCCTCCCTTCCCTTGGGAGCTCACAGCCTAGTTTAGGATGAAAAGCACATGCATCGCGCCCACCCGGCTGTGTTCTTGACAAGACCGAATAGCTTACGAACAAAGGCTAGATTGCCATTGGTCAGAGATGTTATTATTATTATTTTTTTTGCTGAGGCAATTGGGGGTAAGTGACGTGCCCAGAGTCACATACTAGGAAGTGTTAAGGTCTGAGGTCAGATTTGAACCCAGATCCTCCTGACTTCAGGGTTGGCGCTCTGCCCACTGTAGCTGCCCCCAGACAGAGATATTATTGATGAGGTTCACGGTCAAAGACAGATTGAGTCTGATGGTTTTGAAGGCTTCCAGCTCGGACAGTGCTCAGCTGAAGAGGGTAGAACCTATGCGAGAATTGGGCTGCTGTGGTGGGCGGGAGTGGCCAGGGAGGCCTTCCTGGAAGACATGGGGGACGGAATCTGGGCTGGGAAGTGGGCAGGATTTGGGTGGCACAGAGGAAGGGCAGAGGAAGCTCCAGCAAAGATGTTGAACATGGAATGGGGCTCCTGGCTGGAACCGAGAGGGCCGTGTGGCGGGGAAGGAAGAGACTGGCCATGTTGGGAGGGCACGTGGGCGAGAGCTGAAGCATCTCTTGTCAGAACTAGGCCGAAAAGTTTGGGCAGGATGGGACCGGAGAGCCATCCCGTATGGGGCAGACCTCAGGGCTTGGTTCGATTAGCCTTCCTTAAGCCCCTACTCAGGACTGGGTCCACAGAGATAAAACAAGACCCTCCCCCCCTCCCGGTGGGGAAAGCACAGCTCCAGCCTGTGTGAGCCGGGAAGGGAGCAGGGGGGAGGAGGGGGACAGCGTCCCGGGTGGGGCTCTTGCAGGGGTCTGTGGGTCGGAGATGGAATGTCGTTGGTAGGGGGACAGCGGAGAGGCTGGCCGGGCTACAAAGGCTTTGCAGCTGGGAAAGGCATGTTCCCAGCGGAGTTTTAGGAATCACAAGAATTCCCCTTGGACCAAAGGGGACTTCTTGAGGTCCACATTCTGGCCCCTTGCCCCGGGCGTGGGCCACGTTCCAACCCCCCAGGTGGAGCGCACGGCGAGCCTTGTGTGTCCCTGAATAGCCTCGCCCGTGGGGACTCCCCGGTTTTCCTGGGGCCTGGGTCACAGGGGCTCCTAACAGGAGGACAGAGCGAGGAGGAAGAAAAAACAGGCTCGGGCTCACCGCAGAGCCGCACCGACGTGTGCCAGGTTCACAGGAATAAAGAAAACAGCTTGTGGGAGTCTGAAGGGAAAATCCAATGAGAGCGGGGAGGGGGGAAGCTGGGGGGGGAGTTCTGGGGCCCGACCACCGGTATGTGCCGCTGGGAAGTGGTTTGGAGGAGTCGGGCTCCGGGCTGGAGACGGCTCGTCATGGCCGCGGCTGTGTGCATGGGGGCGCTGAGTGTGCCTCCTGTGCGAGTGTGAACCGCTTGGGGGGGTCTGCGGGTCTGCTTGGGTGTGGACACACGGGCCCGCTTGTAGAGCCTGTGCCCGGAGCCGGACGGCTGGGAGTGAATGTCCCTGTGGTGTCTGCACTGTGTGTGTTCGGGCTGTGTGTGCACGTGTGTACATGTGTGGGGCTGTGTGCACTGTGAGTGTGAATGTGTATGTGTGTGGGCTTGTGCAGTGTGAGTGTGCACATGCACGTGCATGTACGTGCAGTGTGTACATGTGTGTGCAAGAGGGTGTTCACATGCATGTGCATGTGTGGGTATGTATGTGCAGTGTGTACATGTGTGTGCAAGTGTGTGCGAGTGTGCGCACATGTGTATGTGTGTAAGTGGGTGCAAGTATGTGTACATGTGAGTACGTGTGTGTGGGGGGGCTGTGGTTCGGCTCTCTGTGCTGGGCGCACCTCCCCTTCTCTGTTTGGCCATAGCTGTGTTGTGTGCACTTGGTGCTGTGTGATTGCACGTGTCTCGGACCCTGTTGGGGGCTCTGCTGCGGGTGTCGGTTTCTCTGGTTTGCATGTGTGCACGTGTGTGTGTGTGTGTGTGTGTGTGCGCGTGCACAGGGAGTGTGTGTTCAGCATACAGCAGAGCCCGGACACATCACGGGCCGCAGCCGTGGGTTTGGGGCAGGCCTGGGAGCCATTTTTACTGTGGATCTATTTTGAGATCTCTGGCATTTTCCAGCCCCCCCCACCCTCAGACCCACGTCTTGGCCAGCGCGCCGCCTGCCTCCGCGAGCTCCCCTCCCAAAGCCGCAGGGCGCTTTCTTCCCAGCACACTCAGATAAACTCGGGGTGACCTGGCTCCTGGAAACACGCTGGCTTCCAGGGGGTCAATTTTCCAGCTTCTTGGTTTTCTCTCTTCGTTCCCCTCCTCCTGGCCCGGTCCAAGCCAGACATCCAGCCCCCCTGAAAGCCCCCGGCCTGCCCTGGGAGTCGGCTGTCAGTCGGGGTGCCACCTCGGTGTGGTGGGAGAAGCCGGCTCCCAGATACTTTTGGTGAGGGGGGAGGGGGGAGGGGGGCAGCGAATCTGCTGAGCTGTCCTGGGAACTGGCTCGGGGAAAGCTGGCGCTCAGGGCCGGGCAGGACTCGCTTCTCTCTGGCCCACTTTTCCCCGATGGAGCCCGGGCTTGGAAGCTCTTGAAAACCCAAACACTTAATTACCACCTGGGAAAGTGTCATCCCGGAATGTGGTGGGGGGGAGGGGGAAGATGCGGGGAGACACTGACTGAGGCAGGGACTGACCAGGAGGGACAGAGCAACATTTAGTGAGCACCTACTGTGTGCTGGGCTCCACGATGAGTATTTGTAACAATCTTACGAGGTGGGCGCCCTAAGTATCTCCATTTTCCAGCCAAAGACACTGAAGTCAGCAGAGGTCCAGTGACTTACCCAGAGTCACACAGCTGGTAAAAATCTGACCCCAGGGCTGCCTGACTGAGCCCTAGCACTCTGTCAGGAAGAGACGAGAAGACAGAGACAGAGACAGACAGAGACAGACAGAGACACAGACACAGAGAGACAGAAAGATGGACACAGAGATAGAGAGAGACAGAAATAGATAGACATAGAAGAGGCAGATGTACAGAAGGAGGGAGACAGAGAGACAAAGATAGACATAAACCAACACAGAGAGATATAATGAGACAGAGAGAGAGACAGGAAGGGACAGCAGGACACCCAGTTTAAGGGATGCTTCGTTCTCCGAATAGAGCAGGGATCCAGTCGGCGTCTTGGGGGCTCCATGTATTTGAGGTGATGCATTTGTGATCCACAAAATTTGGGGTTCATAGGGAGGAAGGCAGAGCCCCCCTCAATGTCACTCTGCTGCTTAAACCTTCCCTGGTTTTCTAGCCCTCTAGGAGCAACCACAACTCCCTTAACTTGCCTTTTCCAGCACTTGAAATCAATCAATCAACAGACATTTATTAAGCACCTACTGGGTGCCTCGCAGTCACAGGAGTGCACAAGGGAAGGAGCGAGGCAAGGTTCTCGGGCTCTTCTTGCCTCAGTTTCCTCCTTCCCCAATGGCAGGGTCCATCTCAAATCCCACTTTTTCATTTGGCTAGCCTGGGGAGGCCAGGTTGGGGACCCCACCTTCCCTGGGGCTAAAGCTTTTCTGGGACCTCGTTCTAGGGACCGTCTGACACACAACGACATCGTGGGCACCACTTACCTGTGCATGTCGAAAATATCCGCATCTGGAGGAGAACTAGAAGGTGAGTCCCTTGGGCAGTTCCCTCATTCCCTTCTTCCTTTTTGCCACCCTTGGTGCAGAGTACAGAGTGCCAGGTCCGGGGCGCCAGGTCCGGGGTGCCATGCCCGGGATGCTGGGTAGGACTTGCTAGTTCTGTGATCCTGTCTACTAGGGAAACTGGCTCATTGTGAGCTCTTGGCCCTTTCCCCACTAGTCTGGGGAGTTTCAGAAAATCCCATCTGGCTGGATGTCAGTAAACATTTATTAGCGCCTATTGTGTACCAGGTACTGTGCTAAGGGCTTTGGAAGGAGGGAAGCTGTTGGAAGACCTAGGGCCAAAATCCCATCTCTGATGCTTCTTATTGAGCAAGTCACTTATTCCCTCTGCTGGAGCCCTCAGGTTCCTCATCTGTGAAATGGGGGAATCGGACTAGGATGACCTTGGCCGTCCTTTCCTGATAGAAAACTGATCTCTAACCTCCCTTACCTGATCTGTCCTTGACGATGATCTCCCCGTGGAGGGGGACAGCCTAGACATGCAAACGATGGTCTGGGACCCATTTAAGAGAGATGGAGGAGCTTCGGGCAGCTGTGGGTGGCCCAACACTGTGGGGTGACCGAATATGGCTGCTCTTTTCTGGGACCAAGGACAGTGTCAAGAATGATGTCTTAGAGGCCGTCCCTCCCTTAGTGTTTTTCTAATTTCCAATTTGTTGCACTCATGGCGAGTGTGCTTTTGCCACTAGATGGTGCCACTGGAGGGTCTCTGGGAACATAGAATCCAAGTGAGAGAAACTCTCTTCAGGAGTGAGCACATCAGAGCCCCCAGCCCTCTCCCCACTCTGTGGCTAGTGAGTGAGCCACCCACGGAGCAGGCTGGGTGCTCGAGAAATTGAGTTCTCGTATGATGCTCCCATCGGAAGCTCTTGGGTCCTGGGCACAGACCCATGGGCATGGCTGGCAGAGGACCCGGCTTCCTCCCTGGCCCTTCCCCTTCCCTGAGAACAGTCTCAGAATTCCCATGTACCTCTCCGCCTGGGACCCTAACCTTTCCTGAAGCTCCTGGGTCATAGGATTTTGGTTTTTAAATCATCAGTCATTGCTTTCCAAATTGAGCTATTTTTATAACCCAGTTTGGGAATTAGACCATCATTTTCTGAAGAGACCAGTTAAGTGGATAGAGTGGAAAAGACCCAAGTTCAAATTCTGCCTCAGACTTCTTAGTGTGGCCCCGAGACAAATCTCTCAACTTTTCATTCTGAACTCCAGGTTCCTTATTTGTAAAGTAGAGACAATAATTATTATTGTCAGTCATGGACTCTTTGTGATCCAATGGACTGTAACAAATCAATATTGTCCATGGGGTTTTCTGGGCAAAGTAGAGTCCCCACCAGGGTAGTGAGAATCAAATTAGAGGCTATCTGTCTGTCTGTCTGTCTGTCCGTCCATCTATCTATCCATCCATTAATCTGTCTGTCTGTCTATTTATCTATCCATCCATCCATCTGTCCGTCTGTCTGTCTATCTATCTGTCTATCTATCCATCCATCCATCCATCTGTCCGTCTATCTATCTATCCATCCATTAATCTGTCTGTCTATCTATCCATCCGTCTGTTTGTCCATTCATCTGTCTTTCTATCTATCTATTTATCCATCTGTCCGTTCATCCGTCTGTCTGTCCATCTATCCATCCACCATCTGTCTATCTTTATCTATCCATCCATCCGTTTGTCCGTCTGTCTGTCCGTCTGTCCATCCGTCTGTCTGTCTATCTATCTGTCTATTTATCTATCTATCCATTTATCTATCTGTCTATCAATTTATCTATCCATCCATCCATCTGTCTATCTATCTATCCATCCATCCGTTGTCCGTCTGTCCATCCATCTATCCGTCCATCTATCTATCTATCTATCTATCTATTTATCTATCTATCCATCTCTCTGTCTTGTCTATTTATCTATCCATCCATCTGCCAGTCTGTCTGTCTATTTATTTATCCATCCGTCCATCTGTCCGTCTGTCTGTCTGTCTATTTATCTATCTGTCTGTCTGTCTATTTATCTATCTATCCATCCATCCATCTATCCGTCTGTCTGTCTATATATCTATCCATCCATCCATCCGTCTGTCTATTTATCTATCTGTCTATTTATCTATCTATCCATCCATCCATCCATCTGTCCGTCTGTCTATCGGTGTACACAATATCCACGTGTGTGCGGTGCTTTGCAGACTTTGGAGTGCGTTGTTATTCTCAGTTACTATTATTGTTACTGGCTGCCCCCGTCTCTTGGAAGCAGGAACGAGCAGACCCCTGTCTCTTATAGCCCCCCTGGTGGCTCAGGTTCTCCCCCCCCCCCACCGCCCTCCTTAAGACAATGGACAGCTCTTCTCAGATGCTCCCTCGCTGCTGGGAGAGACTGAGTTGAAAGAGTAATTGGTTTTCTAGAAAGTCTCTGATATTTTAATGACTGCATATAAGTAAACAAAGGCTGCTCCTCCAGAAGCCAGCGAGCCTCCCCTTTCTCTCCCGGTGTGGAGAAGCAGGGCTGCGCTTCTCTCTGACCTTCCTAGGTGTTGCAGCATGACCCCCCTCCTTTCTTCGACTGGATCAGGCTAATGGCCTAATGAGTCTGAATTCCCTGCTGGTGGGCAGAGGGGGAGCTGGGGGGAGGGGGAGCTCGGGATGTAATTAGTTCTTGGGAGTCTGTCTCTCGGGCGGGGGTTAATCTGCAGAAAGAGGGGGGATGGGAGGATGGCGTTTTCTTTGGGAAATTGTCCTTTTTTACCAAAAGAGAAATGGTGATGGAGGCCTGAAGGCTCAGGGTGGGGTGCCTCCCCTCCCCCTTTGCGCTCTCCCCTTGTTATCCCCTCATCCTGTGGGGGCCGGTGGGTGGGAGGGGATGCTTTAAGCCCCACGGAACTCTCAGGTTGGCTGCAGACGGGCAGGAAGGCTTTGGGTGTCCCCGTCCCGGCAGGCCTCGGGGCTGGGGATCCGGCCTCCTCTCTCGGGGCTTCTGGAGGGAGACTGGGAGTGATTAGGGCTTTTTATTGGGTGTGATCTGCCAGCTGCTCTGTCCTGGCACTTTATGGGGAGGGAGGGGGAGGGGGAGGAGGCGACGGAGTGGGGGCTGCCCTCGGGGCGGGGGGCGCTTCTCAGACGGGCTTGGAAGGAGAAAGATGGAAGATTCCGGGAGGTCTCCGCCGTGACGTCAGGAAGCACCGGGAATCCCATGGGGGTGGGCCCTCTCTGACGTCAGCCCGGCCCACGTATGGCTGTGGCCGAGCAGCCCAGGCTGGGGCTGCGGCCAGTCCAGCCATTGACAGAGATTAGTGGTCAGTCTGGGGGCAGGGTGAGGGGTCAGCCTGTGGCCGGGCTTCGGGGGCTCTGTGGCCAGACCGGCCTTCCCCTCGGTGAGAAGCCGCCTCTTCCAGATGGCCTTCAGACCTGTGACCTTGACCTCATTAGCAACAAGTTCTAACGGGGCCTGGTCTGTTTGTAATAATTCCGCAGGAGCTCGAGGCTGAATCTGCTTCCTCCTCGCTCACAGTTACAGCTGCAGCAGTGACCCCCCCCCCCCCATTGCTGAGCATTGTTCTTGCCCAGGAGGGTCACACTTGTTCCTGGGAGTCTGGAAGACAGAAACCTGCGACCATCTCTCCCTCCCTTCCTCCCTTTTCCCCTCCCTTTTTCTCTCCCTCCTCCCTCCCTCCTTCCTTCCTTCCTTCCTTTCTTTCTTCCTTCTTTCCTTCCTTCCCTCCCTCCCTCCCTCCTTCCTTCCTCCCTCTCTCCTTCCCTCTCTTCTTTCCTTCCCTCCCTCCCTCCTTCCTTCTCCCTATTTTAACCATCCTGAAAATGCAGAGGTTGTTGGTGGGTCCAAGAGGGCGATGGAGGGTCCGGTCCCACTGCTGGTGGGCAGCGGCGCTTTGACCCCCTCCCTTTCTGACGGGGGCAGGTTTGCCCCTCCTTGAGCAGCCCGGTTGCCCCCTAAGCACCATGCGGGTGGCAGCCTTAGTGTGGCCCTG
This sequence comes from Sminthopsis crassicaudata, assembly GCF_048593235.1. Taxonomy (NCBI): domain Eukaryota; kingdom Metazoa; phylum Chordata; class Mammalia; order Dasyuromorphia; family Dasyuridae; genus Sminthopsis; species Sminthopsis crassicaudata. Next base: position 26,865,450 of record NC_133618.1, read on the forward strand.
ATCTCCTGCTGACCCCCGAGCTCCAGTTTTCTGGCCTGGTAGCTGGGCTCTTGGGGGCGTCTCGCTCTCATTTTCTGCCCCTCCTCCTTGCGCCGGCCCACCACGTCTCCCATGTTTCTGAGGCCGGCTCTGCGTCTCCTGGTTGGCACCTGGTTGGCGCCTTGACGGGGGCCTCTGGTTCCTGCCACCACCTCCTCCTCAGCGGTTCCTGCCTTTGCATCAGCGCCTCTCTCCGGCCGTTTGTCCTGCCGGGTGCCAGGAGCTTGCCATATCCACACGGGCGGTTCCCCCTCCTGCCCCTTGCTTGGGTTAGAGCCTCATCAGTCAGATTTACAGCCTCCAAGCAAGTGTCTATTTCCCAGGTCTCACTAGGGGCACCTGCCCCAGTCCCTCCTTTGTTTAAGTTGTTGCCCATAAATCCACGGTCGGTCCCGTGCCAGCTTCTTCACCAGTTACTCCCAAAGCTGCCTTTTCTCCCCCAAAGTCCCTGCCTTCCTCTGGCAGCCCCTGCCCGTGGCTCCCCAGCCTCAGCGGCCTTGCTCGGTTCCTTCGTGTCCCCGTGGTCGGGAGCCGGGGCGCTGGTCAGGTTTCCCTGAATTCTCCATCCTAGAGAGGCGCCAGACCGAGGCTGGGACCTCAGGGAGGGTGACCCCGCACTCACTCCTGACCCTGCTCCTTTAGAGACCCAGCCCCATGACCCCTGTCCTGGTCGTCGCCGTCCGTTACCCGAGAGCCGTGGCTCGTGCTCAGGAGATGGGCCCTGCTCTCCAGGAGGGAGGAGGAAGAGGGAGCGAGGACTCAGAACTCAGCCCCGTGGGGAAGGGAAGGGGCGAATCAGTGGCGGGATCCCCCCTCAGCACGGAAGGGGGCCAGATGGGGGGCTCTCTGGGGGCCGCACCCTTCCAGCCTCCGTGGGTGGGTCCAGAGATGGGCCTTGGGTCTTCTAGATGAAACAGGAAGTGGGGAGCGGAACACCCTTCCCCCATGCCAGCCTGGGCCGGGCAGACTTACGGACAGATGGAGAAAAGTCATTAACCAGACAGAGGGGAGTTTGGGAGGCATGAGGGACAGTGGTCAGAGCATGATTGTAAGGTCAGGGAGTGGGGGGTCACCCCCTGAGCCCGCAGCCTCCTCTGTAAAATACGAGGGTGGGACTTGGGGTCTCTTCCACCTCTAGAGCCAGTTCCTGGCTGGGGGGGGGGGGCTCCGTGGTCTCTTCTGTAAAGGGAAGCCTCGGGGGTTTCTGAAGTCCCAGCTGTGGGACCAGGATTTAGGGTTTGCATCATGTACAGCCCAAGGAGAAGGGCTCCTCCCTGAGATGGGATGCGATGGAGAAAGGGAGCCTGGTCTTGCTTCAGGATCAATCTGGGTGGGCTTCCTGGAAGAGGAGGGGGAGGAGAAGGAGGAATGGGAAGAGGAGGAGAAGGAAGGGAAGAGCAGGAGGAGGAAGAAGAGGTGGAGAAGGAAGAGGAGAAGGAGGGGGAGGAGAAGGAAAAGGTGGTAGAGAAGGAGGGGGAGAAAGAGGAAGAGCAGGAGGAGGAAGGGGAGCAGGAGGAGGAATTTTCGGGTTTGCTGACCCCGCCTCTGAAAGGAGCTCCTCTGTTTTTCCCTCCTCAGGTACGGTATCCCTGCTGCAGACCTGGGCTGGCTCTTCCTAACCAGCGACTCCTCTCTACCAACTAATTCCTCTAAGTACACCCGTGGCTGCTCCTGCCAGACTAACCCGGGGCAGCTTGCTGTGAGGGAGGGTCTTGCTTGATCCCCCCTAACACCCTTCCAAGCCCTTTCCGCTTGTTCTCCCGCTGGAGCTTCCGGCCGCCTCGGGAGGTAGGTTGGCCGGTCAGTCGGCCCGATTGGCTCAGTGGACCACGTGTGTGTTCAAGCCTCCGGCTCAGCTATGGGCAGTGGCGCAGTGGGCAGGGGCGCCCTCAGGCCAGGAGGCCCTGGGCTTTCTCCTCCCTGCTGGATCTTTGGCCAGTCCCTCAGCCTCTCTGTGCGCCCTTTGGGGTGCGGAGCAGGGACCCCCTTGCACTGGGGGGGCCGTTCCTCTCCCAGAGCTCCTTGGACCAAGGACAGGTTCCGGGCCCTTCTGTGCCGGGGGGCAGAGACCAGTCTCTGTGTCCTGAGCCCCTTGTGGCCGGAGGAGGGGCAGCTCCCGGTCTGTCTGGGAGAGGGAGTTTTGTCCCTGGGAGCGCCCGCTGCCCATGGAACTCCTTAGCTCTGTCCTAACCCCCCCAAATGTGGGAGGAATGCCAGGAGAGAACGGCCCACGTTCTGCTGATGGGGGAGCAACGTCGTCTGCCAGTGAAAATGCAGCATAAACGCAATAAGCAGCGCGTGTGGTAGCAGGGAAGGGGTTGTTTGGGGGCGGGGGTGTTCTCACACCCAGGGCAGGGGTTCTCGGGGCTTTTGGGGCTGTGTCCCGTGGGGATCCCTGAAGGATCTGCATCCTCGGGATTTCTCAGAATCACATTTAAATGCATGAACTACAGTGGCTTATACAGATATTAGACATTCAGGCATCAGGTTTAAAAAAGCAACTTCTGGGACTTAAGAACCCTCGAGCTGGGTAGCATTTGGTGACCAAAGAGGGAGGTGGGGCTGGGACTGGATCCCGGCCATGCCTGTCGGCTTGGGCAGTGCCCAGCTTCTCTCGGGCAGTGCCCAGCCTCTCTCTGACAGTGCCTAGCTTCAGCTTCTCTCGGGCAGTGCCCAGCCTCTCTCTGACAGGGCTCAGCTTCTCTCTGGCAGAGCCCGGCTTTTCTCAGGCAGTGCCTGGCTTCTCTCTGGAAGTGCCCAGCCTGTCTCTGGTAGTGCCTAGCTTCTCTCGGGCAGTGCCTGGCTTCTCTCTGGCAGTGCCCGACTTCTCTCTGGCAGTGCCCAGCTTCTCTCTGGCAATGCTCTGCTCCCCTCGGGGCCGGCCTCCCCGGTCCGTCTCGGCTGAGTCAGATTGGGAGGAGGACGAACGTGGTGCTGGGGCGCGTGAGCTCCATTTTCCGAGTGACTCACGGCCCTGCTTTCCAGGCTGCTTCGTCACGGTTTCTTGACGTGCACGGGGGCTCTTCACGCTCGGCCCCTCGGCCCCCGTGGGCAGCCTCCCTCCCGGTTAACGAGCAGAAAGCGTGCGTAAATGCGCCGGGGGGGAGACTCCCTGGAACCGAGGCCGTCCTGGCTTCTGCGTGGGACGGGTCATTCAGGCCAGAAAGCCAGGCCCGCGCCCCAGCCCGGGGACGGCAGGGAAGGCTCTTAACCTTTAGAGCCTCATTTTCCTCCCAGCGAAATGAGCTGCTTGGACGCGACCAGGGGTCTCGGACCTTGTTTTTCAGTATTTTGGTAACCGAATTTCCACGCAGCGGGTTTCCTTGGTAATGCTGCAGATTTTATTTGATGCATTTAAAAACATCCTTCTGAGGAGGGTCCGGGGCCTTCTGGGACCGCCTGCCAGAGGAGTCCAGGATGTAAAAAAGGTTATTCCACTGTTGGCTTCCAACTCTCCCTGCCTTGGAAGCCTGGAAAAGCCATCAGAACTGGGGGCTGGGAGCTGGGTTCAAATCCGAGCTCTCCTGGGGACCTGGGCGTGTAACAATTTCTCCAGCTCTGTGACTGCTATAAAAGCAGGGGAAAGGGCAGGGATGGGTGAGTGCAAAGGACGGGGAGGAGAACAGGGGCCGTGGGAGGGTCTGCCAGAGTAGATCGATCAAGCACTTATTCAGCACCTACTGGGTGCCAGACACTGTGATGTGTGAGAACCTGGTCTAAGCGGAATGAGCAGGTGCAGGAGCCCGCGGCGGGGGGTGGGATGGAGAGTGGGGCTGTCTTAGACATGCTGAATGAGCCTGCTCCTGTCTGTCTGTCCATCCATCTGTCCAGTCAGCTGTCTGTCCATCTGCTGCCCGTCTGTCCGCGCATGCATTCCTGTAACTTGCCCTCGATGACAGGCTCCCCCACGAGCACGCTAACCCTCTTCTCCATTTCTTTGTCCTTCAGAGGAGCCGCCCGGGGTGGCCAGCCCTTACCGTGCCTCCGACCGTACGTTGCTTGCCTCCCGCTGGGGAGGAGGGTTCTCGGGCCGGGGCTCTTTGGGGCTCAGGGCAGGCAGGGTGCTGGGCGACATCCTTTTCAGGGTCGGGTGGTCTGGGCAGGAGACAGGGACCCCAGACTTCCGTTAAGCACCGGCCTTGGGCCGGGTCCTGAGGATACAAGGGAGAGAAGTACAGGATTAAACAGAAGTTTTGTCCCTTCCCCTGCCATTTCCACCCGATGGCCTTTTTTTCTCTAGTTAGGGGCCGGTCTTTGTAAACACTGGGAACAGAGACAGCAGCAGTAAAGGACAAAGGGACCAGCTGGGTCCCCAAGGAGCTCACAACTTACTGGATGCCCTCTTGGGCCAGGGCAGGAAAGGAGGGCAGGACTGTTTCTCTGGGGCCCACTGGGTGACCCCCAATCACTTCCATCCTCCCTCTCAGTGAATCTGGTCCCCTGAGGTTTTAGGGTCCAGATGGAGGTTAATGAATTTCCTGTCTCTGAACAACATTCTCCAAGTGCCATGGGTGTGTGGCCAGGATGGGGCACCTCTGGGCCCTGAGAGAGCAGGAGAGAACAGGGCAGGGATTCCTGCAGCCAATGGCCGAGACCCCTGGGGGATGGAGGCCCGATCGGACTTATAAAGGTGGACGTCCGCTCCCGTAAGCCAGGCCCTCTCTGCTGCTTCCACACCGTCCTGACCAGTCACCATATGCCGAGGCTTTTCCTGAGGCTGTGGGCCTCCCTCCCCCAATGCCCCAGGTTCCCCTTAGCTCCACCTTTCACTGAGCAGATAGCCATGACCAACAGTGCTGAACCCTCCCCTTGGGATCGCCATTCCCAGGTCTTATTCCCTTCTGGAAGGCCAGGAGTGACCCATGCCAGCCCCTCCTCCCCCTGCTGCTGCCCACTGGATGGAGGCAAAGCACTCGCCCTTAAAGAGACCTCTGGTCTGGGAGAGTGGACATCGTCTCAGTATTTAGGGAAATCTCGCTTTCTTGGGAACAGCCGGGATTCCCTTCCTTAGGATGAAATTAGTCTCTACTCAGCAGCAGGTCCTTAACCCTGACCGTGTCAGCCCAGGCAAGGTGCCCTGTGCCTCCCTATTCCCCCCACCGAGAGCGCATCGTGGCTCTCGGCGGCCGAAAGCTGGGATTCCCATCACTACAGCCTCCATGGCCATCTTCCTCTTCTCAGCTACAGTAACAGCTAATAATAATAACAAAAGTAGCTGTTACTTGCCACCCGATGTCCCACTTTCGACCATATTTCTGCTCTCTGGCCAAGCTTTCTTTAGGCTTTCCTTCAGAAGTCAATGGTTTCATCTTATGTACATAAGGATGTTCCAATTGCGACTCTTGTCTGCCTTTGGGATCGAGGACATGGATTATGGCTTTCCCTTACGACTGCTCTCTCAATAAAGGGGGAACCCGGTCCATCCGCGCTGCCAGAATGTTGCAGCTCAAGCCCCAGGCTGGAAACGAATGAATAAATGTTAAACATGAGTGTTAGTTGGAAATTTTTGACTTTAACACCAAAGAGATAGTGTAGAAGAGTATCTGTTCCCAGTTTTATTCCTAACCTGGCCGGTATCCAGAGAATAGAGTTGTGGAGATTGGGCGACTTTGCAGTTCTTCTTCACCTTTCTTCCAGGGAGCAAAAGACCATGACCCTGAGGAGCAGAGAGACCCTCCTTTTCCTAGGAGTAGGATGCAGTCTTTCCTTAGGCCCCTGACCATCTGGCCATGTAGCGTGGCCTCTTGGGGCTGGATCTGGCCTGAAATCTGAAATTAGCATCATTTGCTTTAATAATTTCTCCAGCTGACCCCAAAGCCTGGAGGGCGATGATCCAGAAGGGAGGGGTTCGCATGGGACATAGGGCAGGGACAGCCTCAGGGAGGTGACCAAGCTAGGATTTGATGGAGACTTTGGGTAGAGCCTAGGGCCTAGGGAAGGGGGGATCAACAAAAGCTGGTGATTCGGACTTGGGGGATAAAGATTGGGGGTCAAGGCCAAGGAGGGAGGAGGGCTTGGCGGCTAAGGGTCAGGGATGGGGAGTGAGGGTGGGGATGTGAGGTTCTCCAAAGTGGACGGCAACGGGAGCTTGGCCAAAGTCGAGCAGTGTGCCATTCTCTCCACTTCCGCTCTGACTGATTCTCTCCTGTGGCTTCCTAGTTGACGACGGGCTGGGTTTCCTCCCCACTTTTGGACCTTGCTATGTGAACCTTTATGGCAGTCCCAGAGAATTCACTGGCTTTCCTGACCCCTATGAGGAGCTCAATCTAGGCAAGGTGAGTCTGGGGCTGCCGTCAGCCAGGAGGTATGGTGTTGAGGATGGATAAGGGGAGGGGTGGAGACCTTTCTTGGGGACTCCCGACAGGGCTATCCAGCAGGGAAGAGATGAGTTAACTCACCAGGACACATCCGTTAGCTCCTGGCCATGATGTATTTCTGCCACTAACCGATTAATAAATAATAAGCACCTACTGTGTGCCAGGCACTGTGCCAAGCAAAAAAGTCACAAAAGAGATGCAAAAAGAGGCAAAAGATGGCTTCTTCCTGGGGCTGTTGCCTCGGGTACAGCGGCCAGTTCCCCTCAAGTGTTCCCCATTTCACTCCTCGCCAGCTGAACCATCACTAGCAATGCCATTGGTGTTGCATTTCTCAAACCTTTCATTGTAGTTTTTAAGAGTAGGAGGCCCAGACCCAAACAGACATCCTCTCGTGTTCACCTTTGGCCATTCTGGGTATCCCAAATCCCTCTGGAACAGGGGCTGGCCAGACACAAGCTTAATTAGAGAATCAGTCAGTAAACACTGCGCCAAGCGCTGCTGTTGTCCCATTGGAGTGGCTGGGTGCAGACTTCCCTCGGACTCCTCTGTCTGACCCCAGGAGCTGCTCCTTTTCGGGCCTAAGTCTGGCTTTCCTGGATTTTCTGAGGAACCCGACTTCGTTTCCTGGTTCTTCACCCGATTTTCCTTCTGACTTAAAGCATAGGTGTCTCCTCCCCTCTTTCTTCTCCCCGGCCTTGGGGATCTATCTAAGGGGCCTGCCCTGGCTCAAAGCTAAAGCCCCCAGACCCCCATTCTCAGAGCACCTGAGCCGAAGGCCCAACTCATCACATATGTGCCAGCCAATTCCTTTCCACACTCCCCTTTCCTTGCCTTTTGAGGACTGTTCTCCTGGATGTCTTGATTGTTTTTGTATTTTATATTTGGTTCAGCTGGGTTTTGGTCCTTCAGCCTAAACCCTCCTCTTCTGCTCTTGACACATACTCCCTGCCCGTCACAAGTGGGGGAATTGTCTGTGGAACGGCCACGAAGACACAGACAGGAGGGGTTTCCTCTTTTGTCCTCAGATAAATGCAAATGCCCAAATCAAGGCAGGAACAACCAGCGGGATTTCTAGGCTAAGTGTGCAAATTCACGCTTCTGTCTATCAGAGTGCTGAGTGCCTGAGAGGGTCCGTGTTTGGGCGTGGGTCTCCTTGACTTAAAAAATAAGATGCTCAAGAGTCGACTCTGTGTCTTAAACCTTTGGCCAATGACCGGGGTAGGAGCTCCTGCTTCAGCCTGTGGATCAGGGAGCTCACAGGGTCACAAATATAGGTGGACCTCCGCTGCTCTAACCCTCTCACCTGCATGGGGGCTAGCTGAGGCAAGGTCACATGATCGATCCACGTTCCCGTGCAGAAGGCGTGGATCTGCTGATTCTGAATTCACTTTGGGCATTGACCAGACGTGGTTCTTCTCATGAACGACCATGGGGAGAAGATGGTGGATGGGGACTGGGAATTCACCTTCGGGGCTCTCAGGGGGCTCACCGCCCCTCAAAATGGGCTCTGTTGAACAGTTAAGTCCTCCCCAAGCTGAACGCCCCCTCCCCCATTAGTCCGGCTCCCCTTCCCAAATAGTGTGGACAAGCTACCCGGTTCCTTCCTCCCAGGGAGAAGGCGTGGCCTATCGGGGCCGGCTCCTGGTGTCCCTGGAGACGAAGCTGGTGGAGCACACGGAACAGCGGGTGGACGACATTCATGGAGATGACATCCTGCGAGTGGAGGTATCAGCAATGGGATCAGAAAGGGGACCCCCTGGGGTCCGCCCCGGACAAGGGGGTGGAGAGGGCGTTGGCTCGGGGCCTCTGCGAACATTCCAGACCACTCTGAAAAAGTCCTGTGGGCATTGGTTTGCTTTGCCAGTTAGTGTGAGGAGTCCGAGGTCCTGGGTTCGAATCCTGGTTTGGGACCTTGTGACCTGCCTGACTTTGGGCAATGTCCTCATCTCCCCAGCCTGTTGTTATCTGTCAAATCAGGAGGGTCTAGAGCTCTGGTTCTGCCATGCCCAGTGGGGATTAAAATTGTGGTGATTGAATGGGGTGATTAAAATGGAAAGTGATGCAAGAATATGAGATGCAGTCGTTGTGTTTACTTACATAATAGGAATATTATAAATTTTTTGGGGGAGAACCCGATATCATTAGCATAGGAACTCCCAATATGGAAATTCCTTCCATTGATGCAAATCGGCACCTGCTGAGGCACTTACAAGTGAAGAGACTTCTCCAGAGTCACGTGGGTGTGAGACACGGGTCATGAACTCGGGTCCTCAGGGGTCTAAGGCTGCCTTTCTGAAACTCACCCACCACCACCACCACCATCATCGTCGGAACTCCCAGTGTGGGGATGCCTTCTCCCAGGGGAGAAGCGGAGGATCCTGCCCAGGGTCTCCCGTCCAGTATGTGGCGGGGGCAGAACTGGAACCAGCGGCGGCCACTGGTTTGGAGCCTCGTCCACACTGTGGTCTGGTCCAGGTCTCAGCTGGTGACTCTGGACAAGCCCCCCCCCCCCCAGGGCCTCAGAGAAGGAAGGGAGGTCCTTCTGACCCCAGCGGGGCGCAGGCCCATCCCCCGGCCTCACCGAGACCCTGGCCTGACAGCCGGGAGCCCCTCCCAGCTCTGCCTTCAGCGGGGGACAGGACGGAGGGAGCCCCCCACCCCGGGCTGTCGCCCTCAGGGCCTCAGTTTCCCTCTCAGCAGGAGCCGTGTGGGCAGGCCCAGGTCCCCTCAGCTTCAGTCCGGGCCAAGGGAGGCCGCCCCCTCCCTCACGGAGGCGGGGGGAGAGGGGGATTGTGTGGGCCCCGCAGTGAGCCCTGACCCCTCCTGTCCCCCTCAGAAGTACCTCAGGAGGCGCAAGTACTCGCTGTTCGCCACCTTCTACTCGGCCACCATGCTGCAGGACGTGGACGACGCCATCCAGTTCGAGGTCAGCATCGGGAATTACGGGAACAAGTTCGACACGACCTGCCTGCCGCTGGCCTCCACCACCCAGTACAGCCGCGCCGTCTTCGATGGTGAGCCCCCCCCCCCAGGTGGGGGCGGGGCGGGGGCAGGGCCCGGCCCAGGCCTTGAACTCCAAGTCCTCCTGCGTGTTCCGGGCTGGCCTGGTGGGACTCCTCGATTGTGGCTCTTTTTCTATCCCCCCCCCCCCCCCATAGTAGGTGCTCATTGAATAGAATTTCCAGTGTCTGCCCCTGGGGCCTCTGCCCTGGGCTCTGGAGAGCAAGATGGGGGGGGGCAGGGGGAGCAGGAGAGCCCGCCCTCCCCGGGCTCAGGTCTCCTTTTGGAACTTGCCTCCTCCCCCCTTGTCTCTCTACCTCTCAGTCTGTCTGTCTGTCTGTCTCTGTTTCTCTCTCCCCCCCTCCCTTCCTCCTTCTCTCCCTCCTTTCTCTTTTCTCTTCTCTCTCTCCATGAATGACCGGGGTCACACAGCCACCGGGGGTCAGAGGCAGGACCTGACCTGGCTCTTCCTGACCCCGTGCCCTCTGACCTGCGGTGCATGCGGGTGCACTTAACAGCCCTTCTCTGCAGGTGCAGGGCGCCTGCGCTCCAGCAGCAGTAACCGGGCCCTGCTTGGGGTGATTGTCCATACCAGGGTGCAAATGCTCCCGCACTGGCCACGGGCCCAAAGCCGCGGTGCCCGGGGCGCCTGTGCCCCTGCAGGGGCCCGCAGACCGGGTTGTTACTGTCACCGTTGTCCTGGTGGGCGTCGGCAGCCCCTCCGCCCCCTTCTCTGCTCTCCATCCTCACGGCCCGTTACTGATGGGATCCTCTTGTCCTTTGCCCCCGCTGGCCCGAGGCTGCGCTTTTCCGGCCAGTGCTGGCCCCTCCCGTTGCCCCCTGACCAGGGCGGCAGGAGCCCACGCCGGGACGGGGCACAGCTGGCCAGGGCTCTGGCGCTCTCTCCACCAGCTGCCCATTGTTGACTCGGGCACTTGGCCCAAACCACCAGGGACGCTGCCCTGGGCCGCCTCTGGGGCAAGGCTGGCAGGGGCCGGCTCCGCTGGTGCCGCGCCCCGATGCCAAGGCCAACACCTCCCGGCCGTCCCGTGCCGGGCTCCAGCTCCGGGAGGGCGGGGCCTTCTCTGCTCCCCTCCCCCGCTCCGTCCCACCTGCTCCCCTCTGCTCCCCAGGATGTCACTACTACTACCTGCCCTGGGGCAACGTGAAGCCCGTGGTCGTGCTGTCCTCGTACTGGGAGGACATCAGCCACCGCATGGACACGCAGAACCAGCTGCTGAGCATCGCCGACCAGCTGGTGAGCGGCGCCCCCCGGCGCGGCCTGCCCCCGGCCGGCTCCCCGCACCCCCTCCCCCCCCCCCCCCCGCCTGCCCCGCCCGGCTCCCCGCACCTCCCCCCCACCTGCCCCCCCCGCCCCCCCCCCCCCCGCTCCCCGCACTCCCTCCCCCCCACCTGCCCCGCCCCGGCTCCCCGCACCCCCTCCCCCCCACCTGCCCCGCCCCAGCTCCCCGCACCCCCTCCCCCCCACCTGCCCCGCCCCAGCTCCCCGCACCCCCTCCCCCCCCCTGCCCCGCCCGGCTCCCCTCACCCCCCCCCTGCCCCAGCTCCCCGCACCCCCTCCCCCCCCACCTGCCCTGGCCCCGGCTCCTGCGCCCCCCGCCTGGGCCCGGCCTGCCCCGCCCCGGCTCCCCGCACCCCCTCCCCCCCCACCTGCCCCGGCACGGCTCCCCAAGCCCCGGCCTGGTCCAAGCACAGAGCCCCCTGCCCCGCCCCGGCTCCAGTGTCCCGCCCGGCCCAGGCAGCGAAGTCCGAGAAAACCCACTGGGGTCTTTAAAGGCGGAGGGAGGAGGTTTGGGGCCCCAGGGAAAGGCCCCTCCCTCAGCCCCCAGGACGGTGTGAGACTTTCCCCGGGCCTTAAAGCGCCAGAGTGAGACGGGCCCCTATCAGCGTTAGAGCTTCTGGGGACAGGCCGGGCCCTGCTGCACTCCCAGAGGCGCCCAGTTAATGGGGGGGGGGGGGGGCAGCGCACCGCTGGGCGGGGACTGTCGGACCTGGGCCTGCGGGTCACCGCCTCCCTCCTCGCCCCCCTCCCCCCCAGGAAGCCGGCCTGAATCAGGTGCACGTGGCCCTCAAGGCTCACTTCTTGGCAGAAGACCTCGAAGCCTTGGTGGCGCAGGTGATTGACAACCTCATCTCTGACTGCAGGTATTTGTTGCTTTCCTCTCCCCGCCCCGCCCCCTGCCCCGCCCCCCCACGCCCCTCACCCCCATGCCCAGGCCCTCCTAGCAGGGAGCGAAGGGAGCTCGCCCCCCTCCCGGTGCTCTCGGAGGCTTCAGAGCACGCGCACGGGTCGGAGAGGGGATGTTTGGGGGCCGCGTACATCCCGGCGGCCGCTGCGGCCAGACCCAGTCCCTGAAGGGGCAGCGCTAGGTCTCTGATCCAGGACCCCTGGGGTCTCCAGAGAAGCCCGGGTCTGCCCCTGGCCCCCCTCCCCCACCCTGGGGGGGGGCTGCTCCTCCCTCCCCTCCCAGGCGGGGGTCTCAGTCTCTCAGTGACAAGGGAGGTGGCGAGGGCAGGCTCAGGGTCAAGGGTCAGAGGGCAAGCTCTGGATTGGGAGGCAGGGAAGGCGATGGCATCCATAAAGCACTTAGCAAGTGCCCGGGCACACAGTAGGTGCTCATTAAATGGTTAGCGCCTTCCCTCCTCACCTTGAGTCTGTGGAAAGAAGGCTGGAGCGGAAGGGAAGGGAGCGAGGGAGGCTTCGGAGCTGGGTGTGGGAGAGTGGGGGGGTGCCCGAGGCAGGGGCTCTGGCCAGCCCGAGCTCTGCCCCCCAGGCCTTTCTGCCAGGTAAAGCTGTGCCTGGGGGAGCGTCGGGTGTGGGGGATGGGAGAAGATTCCCTGGCATGGGAGCATGCAGGACCACACCTGCAGGGGCCGCAGGCCGGGTTCTCCCTCATTCAGGAATCCCACGGGGCAGCGAGGACTTATGGGCAAGGAGCCGTCTGGGGAGCCAGCCGGGGTGGGGGAGGCGGAGGCGTCCCGGGCAGCCAGTGCCTATGTGCCAGCCCATGCCCACGTGCCGGCCGATGCCCATGTGCCAGCCGTCCATCCTTGGGGGCAGTGGAAGGTCCCGCAGCAAATGCTCTGACTCCCCACTCAGGAACCCTCCAACAAGCTCTGGTTAAGGGTCCCGTGGGGGGCGCGGGGGCAAAGAGCGCCGCCCCCAGGGAGCTGCCGTTCTGGGGGGGCAGGAGTTCCCTCTCTCCCTCTGGAAGGCTTCCTGCTGTCTCCCTCACTCCTCAGCCGCGGTAGATCGGGGCTCCCCGGAGGCGGGGCCTGCGTCTCCCCCAGTCCTTGGTGCGCCGGCAGTTCTGGTCCCACGGGAGGCGCAGAGCTCTGGGCCCGGTCCCGACACCCTGTGGGACTGTTCTGAGGCGTCCTCCCCCCCCAGGCCCCGATCCTGAAGCCAGACAGAACGTTCTGGGCCCAGACACCTCTGGCAGTGCCTGCCCCTCTCTTTGCGGCCCCCCCCCCCCCCCCCCCCGCAGATAACAGAGGGCTGACTGCCCTCCCCCCCTCCCCCCAGTGTTCCTGGGCCCCCGGGCTTTCCTTAGACTGGGGGGCGCTTGCTCAGAGAGCCTTGGCCGGGCTCTTGGCCTCCCTGACAGCCTCCCCTCGGTGGCCGGCCTCCCAGCCTCCCCGGCCCCGGAGACATAAATCACCGCCGCGGGCTTCTCCTTCCAGGGGGCTTCCCCGCACCGGCCCCGTCTCCCACACTGGCGGGTGGGGCCCCTGGCAGGGGCTGTGGCCCCTCCGGAAAGGACCCCCGCCCCAGCCCAGTCCACAGCCTCCGAGCCAGCCCGGGCCGAGCTACGTGACCCGAGCCAGGCTCCGGTTTCCCGGGATGGAGCTGGCGCTCGGCCCCCCTCCCCGTCCGCCCCTTTTGAAATTCAATTAAAAAAAATAACAGGAAAAATGTCGAGCGGCCGCCGGCTGCCAAGGCGGCGCGTCTGGGGCGGACGCGGGCGCTGGTGCCGCTCGGGCGGTAATTGCTTCTGCATCGCTCGGGGAGCTTGGCAGGGAAATAAATCAGTGTGGAGCCGGGAGCGGGGAGCCCAGACGGGCCTTCTGCTGCCTCCGCTGGGGGGGCCAGGCAGGGGGGGCAGGGAGGCTCCCCCGGAGGCTGCAGCCCCTCTCCCAATAGGGACGCTTCGGACTTGGGGTGCTTGTGGTCTCCCCTCCCCAGAGGGAGCCTCGATTCTGATGGGGAGCAAAGGTTTCCCCCACTCCCCTCAGGGGGCCCCGCTCTGTTTGGAGAGAGCCTCCCCCTGAGGTCTGGAGATGTGCTTCTCACCCACTTGGGGGTGCTCGGGGTCGGGGGGATCCCCGGAGGGGCCTGTGGGGAGCGGGGTTCTTGGCCATTAACCTGCCCGGTCTGTCTGCCGCGGCTCGTCGGGGACCCGCACGTTTCATCGTCAAACCAGATGTGGAACTTACTGGGTGAATGTGGGAGCGACTGCGGGGTGTCCGGCCCTTTGGCACCTGGGTTGTGAGTTCGAATGTGGCATTAGGCAGTTACTGGCTGGTGATTATGGGCAAGTCAGTAGTCCAGCTTTTCTCTCAATTTCCTCATCTGTAAAATGGGATAATAATAGTGCCTTCCCCCAGAGTTATTGTGAAACTCAAATGGGATCATGTTTGTAAAGTGCCAAGTAAGTAGAATGCTCTACACATAGTAGGCACTATATCAAAGAAACATTGATGAAGCACCTACTGTGCACTGAGTGCTGGGGATAGAGATGCATTCTAGCTCTAAGGAGCCTTCATTTCAGAGATGAGATTGCAGTGGCTCGCGCCTCTGGGCCGCGGCAGCATTCGAACCCAGGCACCCCTGACTAAGCTCACGCCCCCTCCATGAGGGGCCCCACAGCGAGGCGCAGCGGGGGCCTGCTGGACTTGGAGCCGCAAGGGGGGTCCAGCCCCACTGGCCAAGAGTCTCCCTCTGGGTTCTGAGACTCAGTTTCTTCATCTGTAAACGGGAACAATAACGCCGCAGGAGCGCCCATTCCTGTGCTTTTATGGAGAAAGCACTTTGTAAACCTTGTGAAAAACTACGTTTTCCTGGGGCTCCTTAAAGACCTCCTGCCGCTCCCCGCTGGCACCTCGGCCAAACGAACGCTGCCCCGGCCCGGGCGCCGCTCTGCCGGGAGGGCGGAGGGGCACTTCACGCGTCGCTTTCTCCCTCTGCGCACAGTCAGCCTCTGGTGGACGTCAGGGAGAAGCCGGCAGCCACGCACCTGGACCTCTACCTGTACCGCCTGCGGACCAGCACCCTGAGCCAGATCGTGCACGCCGCCCTGGAGCTGAAGCACGCCGGTGCCCGCGACGACCTCATGGCGGCCCTGGAGCAGGCGGAGGACTGGCTGCTGCGGCTGCGGGCCCTGGCCGACGAGGTAGCTCGGGCGGGTCGGGGGCTCCGGGGCCTGCTCTCTCTGGGGTTGGGGGCTCTGGGGGCACCTCACTCTCTGGGGCCTTCTCTCTCTGGGGCCTCCTCTCTCTGAGGGAAGTCCCACGGAAGTCCTGGGGACAGCCCCCGACTGAGAGCCGTGAGGGCGCTTAGAAGGCAGGTGGTCCAAGCCCCTCTCATTTTGTGGGAGGGGAAACTGAGGCACAGAGCCTGAAGGTCTCTCCAGAGGGGCGTGGGGCGGGGTCTGGTCCTCCTGGGGGGACAGCAGACAGGCTGGTGGGCCGGGGGCGGGGATGGTGGAAGCGGCTGATTTATTGCAGTCCATGCTGGGGGAGGGAGGGGGAGGGAAGGCTGGGGAGAAGAATTTCCGGAGCAATTCAGTCTCCCAAGACTGGGGAGCTTAGAAGTCGGGAGGATTCCAAGGTCCAAGGAAG
Organism: Sminthopsis crassicaudata; assembly: GCF_048593235.1. Lineage (NCBI taxonomy): Eukaryota > Metazoa > Chordata > Mammalia > Dasyuromorphia > Dasyuridae > Sminthopsis > Sminthopsis crassicaudata. Next base: position 26,880,668 of record NC_133618.1, read on the forward strand.
GCTTCCAGAAACTTCATCCTCCAGAGCTCCCTTTGGCCTCCTTCCCTGCGAAAAGCAGCTCCGGCTGCAGCTGGTTAGTGCAGTGGTTAGACCCGGTCCTGCTGAGACCAGGGTTATGGCTCCTGTCTCCGTCTGGGCCACAGAGCCAGAGACCGCTGCTCTGACCCCGCGAAGACCCCTCCCCTCGCCCGGGGCCGCTGGAGGCCGTGTCTGCCTCAGTTTCCTCAAGGATGATACCTTAGGGGAGACTTTTAGGACTAAAGGAGACATTTGTTTTTAAAAGGGTGCTTAGCACAGTGACCTGACACATAGTAGGCTCTCTATATAAATACCTATTGCCTCTCTGCTGCAGGTTATAGAACCTCCTGATCTTGGCACATAGCAGGCTCTTTGTATAAGTGTCTTTTGCCTCTCTACTACAAGTCATAGAACCCTCTGATCTTGGCACATAGTAGGCTCTTTGTATAAGTGCCCATTGCCTCTCTGCTACAGGTCATAGAACCCCCTGATCTTGGCACATAGTAGGCTCTCTATATAAATACCTATTGCCTCTCTGCTACAGGTCATAGAACCCCCTGATCTTGGCACATAGTAGGCTCTTTATATAAGTGTCTTTTGCCTCTCTACTACAGGTCATAGAACCCTCTGATCTTGGCACATAGTAGGCTCTTTGTATAAGTGCCCATTGCCTCTCTGCTACAGGTCATAGAACCCCCTGATCTTGGCACATAGTAGGCTCTCTATATAAATACCTATTGCCTCTCTGCTACAGGTCATAGAACCCCCTGATCTTGGCACATAGTAGGCTCTCTATATAAATACCTATTGCCTCTCTGCTACAGGTCATAGAACCCCCTGATCTTGGCACATAGTAGGCTCTTTATATAAGTGTCTTTTGCCTCTCTACTACAGGTCATAGAACCCTCTGATCTTGGCACATAGTAGGCTCTTTGTATAAGTGCCCATTGCCTCTCTGCTACAGGTCATAGAACCCCCTGATCTTGGCACATAGTAGGCTCTCTATATAAATACCTATTGCCTCTCTGCTACAGGTCATAGAACCCCCTGATCTTGGCACATAGCAGGCTCTTTATATAAGTGTCTTTTGCCTCTCTACTACAGGTCATAGAACCCTCTGATCTTGGCACATAGTAGGCTCTTTGTATAAGTGCCCATTGCCTCTCTGCTACAGGTCATAGAACCCCCTGATCTTGGCACATAGCAGGCCCTCTATATAAATGCCCATTGCCTCTCTGCTACAGGTCATAGAACCCCCTGATCTTGGCACATAGTAGGCTCTCTATATAAATACCTATTGCCTCTCTGCTACAGGTCATAGAACCCCCTGATCTTGGCACAGAGTAGGCTCTTTATATAAGTGTCTTTTGCCTCTCTACTACAGGTCATAGAACCCTCTGATCTTGGCACATAGTAGGCTCTTTGTATAAGTGCCCATTGCCTCTCTGCTACAGGTCATAGAACCCCCTGATCTTGGCACATAGCAGGCCCTCTATATAAATGCCCATTGCCTCTCTGCTACAGGTCATAGAACCCCCTGATCTTGGCACATAGTAGGCTCTTTATACAAGTGCCTGTTGCCTCTCTGCTGCAAGTCATAGAACCCCCTGATCTTGTGCAAAGGTCCGGGCTAGCTCCTCTGAAGGGCTCAGAATAAGTCCTTGTCAGGATAAGCAAAAGTCCTTGCCCCACGTTGGGCGCCAATTGTAACGTGCTCTTGTCTCCAGAGACTGCCGATCGCTCTCTGGTCTAGAGGAGAGACTTCTCCCTCCAGAGAGCCTCCTCAAGTCTGGTCCAGACAAGACTCTCCATCTCTTGAGTGCCGCCCTTTTTTATCCTCCCAGAGAATGGGCGTGGGATAACGCAAGGGCTTCTGGGAAAAATTACTTCAACCAATGAACTTGCTCCTCCTAAGCATGCAAGCTCCTCCCCAGAAGTTCACAAGTAAAACTCCCGGGAAAGGCCGGAACTAGAGAGTTGTCAAGTACCGACTTAGCACTTAGTAAGAACCTATCAAACAATCTTGGTCATAACTTGTTCCCTCATCCTGGTGATGACTTATCCGTCATCTTTGCTGGAGAAGACTTACAGATTGAACCCCAATCAGAGCCAAACCAATGAGGATTTATGGAGCGCCATCTGTATGCTAGGTGCTGTGTGCTAGGTGCCGGAGTCAGCGCCCTTGCCTTGGAGCTGTGCTGGGAGGGAGCTACATACGGAGCTAAGTGTGTACAAAATCGTCCTCCCTTTGCCTGGGCCTGTGATTTCACGGTGGGTCCAGGAGCTCCCGGTTCAGGACCTGGCGCCACTCAGCAGCCCCAGCCTGTAGCTGTTTCTCTCCCAGGATGATGTTGTCATAGGGGTCAAAGGCAGGATTCGAATCCAGGTCTTCCTTGGTTCCAGGGCTATCAGGCTCATCCCTCTGGGCTGCCGGTTGACCCAGAAAACCACAAATTAACCTTCTCTTTACTGAATTTTTAGTTATCTAGTTAAACATTTCCCATTTTAGTCACGCCGTGAGCCTGCCCCTGTGCAGTTTATCGCCCCGGCTTCTCTCCCACAAACTGGGTGGAGATACAGTGAGGGGGGGCCACAAAATGGGGCTCGTGTCCTAGAGAAGGAGGCCCCTAGGTGTACTTGGAGGAAGGAAGGGGTTCTATGAGAAAGGGCATCCTAGGGGTGGGGAACAGCCTGAGCAAAGACATGGAGGTGGGAGGTCGCATGAGGAGCGGGCCTGTTTGTCCAAACACTCCAGTCCAGAGCCAGGCTCAGACGCTTCCTCTCTGTGTGGACCCCATCGGCCTCAGTTTCCTCATCTGTAAAATGGGCATCGGCAGGGTTATTATGGGATCAAGCCTTTGAGGGCCGTGTGGAAATCAGTTGTCATTAAAAATAAAGACGTCCTGGGTTCCTCCCGTGCCTAGGCCCGTGCTGTGCACTGTGGGGGAGGGCGAGGACACGGGCAAGGTCCTGCTTGTGTTTCGGGGGCCAGAGGCCGCTCAGCAGGCCCTGTGTTGGAAGCGTCATGGAGACCGTCGAGTCCGGAGAGATCGGACCTGAGGTTTCACTGGTGTAGCTCTAATTACTGGGAAATGTTTTTTGCTCATCGGGACAGGGATCCAGGGACTCCCAGGTGTGGGAATGCCTTTCACTAATGCAGGTGGGCATCCTCTCTGTAACTTACTAGTCTTGGAATCAAGTGCGGTCCCCCAGGGTCACGTAGCTAGTGCGCGTCAGACGGTTTTTCTGGCCTTGGCGCTCGCTCTCTAGGGGCAGCGGAGAGCTGCAGACCAGAGTTCAAATCTAGCTGTGACTGTGGGCAAATCACTTAACTCATTGCCTCAAATTTCCTCATCTGTACAGTGGGGATAATAACGGCACCTCCCTCCTAGGGAGGTCATAAGGAGCAAAGGAGATAATATTTGCACAGCACGCGGCACCTGGTACACAGCAGGCACTACATAAATGCCGGCATTTGTCATTGTCATTCCTGGTACTCCTTTCTCCAAGACTTTTCTTTTCCCATTGCAGAGACTAAATCTTGCCTCTCGTCACTTCCATTCCTACTTCTAATTCTGCCCTCTGGAATTTTTTTCATTCTTAGGGGGCTCTCAGGCCCCTCCTGAAGGAGCCCAAGCCCGGCCCTTGCCCGCGAGGCCCGCTCGTCTCAGGAAACAATTTGGGGAGGAGGGCCGGAGGGTCTCTTGGGTGGGGGGGAGCGATGAGTTCCAAGGGCAGGGCTTCCTGGAGGACGTGGGCTTTGCAGCAGGTGGCTGGGATTGGGCCGGGTGAGGGAGGGGCTGTTGGGGCTGGGGGCCCTGCCTGGCCCTCCCCCCCATCATGCCCCCTGTTCTCCTTGCCCTCCCAGCCCCAAAACAGCCTGCCCGACGTGGTGATCTGGATGCTGCAGGGGGACAAGCGCGTGGCCTACCACCGTGTGCCAGCCCACGAGATCCTCTTCTCCAGGGCCGGGGCCCGGCGCTGCGGCAAGAACTGTGGGAAGCTGCAGACCATCTTTTTGAAAGTAAGTCTCCCCGCCCCAGGATCCTCGTGCCCCCCAAGGGTCCAGAGACCGGGGGCTTGGGGGAGGCAGGCACCTGGGCAGCAAGGGCAGAGAGCCCCCCAAACCTTCAAGTCCCAGTGGGGTCCTCGTGTGTTAGAATTAGGAGTCCCAGAGGTCACCTGAGCCTGCTTCCCATTTTACAGAGGGGTAAACTGAGGCCCAGGGAGGGAGACCCAGGTTTGAACTTATGAGGAAGGAGCTGTCCCGCAGGGAGGGAGGGGCAGCTTCAGAATCTGAGCTCAAGCCCTTTGGCTTCAAAGCCTTCCATGGTCCTGTCCTGGAGGCCTGCAGGAGGACCGCAGGCCGCCTTTGGGAGGCTCCCTGGGGGTCGCAGTCAAGGGCTCCTCTCCTGGCTTGGGGGCTTCAGAGGGCAGGGGGCTGTGGCCCCCTCTTCACCCTGGGGGCCCTCCTGGAGGGTCGGGCTGGGCCAGACCTCCTCCCTGCTGAGCTTCCCCACTGGGGGGTCTGCCTGCATTGGGGTCCCCCCCAGCCTCTGTGAGAGCCCCTCTCGCCTCTCCTCAGGGGCTGCCTGCCCCCTCCCTGGGGCTCTCGGGCCCACCAGCCTCAGCGTCTCTGCACCCCTGCTGCCCTCCTGGGGGGTCTGCGGGGCCGCTCAGCATGAGCAGGTGCTCAGGGAGGGAGAAAACCAGAGGATTTGGCCCCCGGAGCTTGTGCCAGGACACGGTGCTGGTCTGCCGTCCAGGGCTCGAGGGCTGGGGGCTCTTGGACACCAGAATGCTGGGCTCGTGTGGGGACAGGGGAAGGGAAGGGCGGATGGGAAAGGGGAAAAGGGAGGGGCGCCACAAGGGCCGAGCTGGCGGGACATCAGGGCCCACTGGGTTTGACTCTTCTCCTCCATGGAGGAAGAGACCAGGGTCTGCGGAGGAGCCTCTGGTCACCGGCCAGGAAGGGAGGGACCGCTGGGGCATCTTGGGACGCTAAGGTCAGCGCTTGTCTCTAGAGCTCGCCGCCTCCTCCAAAGGGCAGGGCAGGGGCTAAGCAGAGAAGACTTCCTGGAGGAAGAGGCACATCCATGGGAGGAAGAGCTCCCCCTTTGGCACGCGAGGCTCTGGGTTCAAATCCTTCCTTTTGTTTGCCCTGGGCTGAACCCTTCCTGGACCTCAGTTTCCTCCCTTGTAGAAGGGGCAGAAAGGCTGGACTCGGAGCTCTCGGGTCCCCTTCAGGGTGACATTTTGGGGAAAGGGGCTCGTGACGTGGATCCTGGCGGCAGGGACTCAGGCCCCCCCGGCCCCCCAGCGTCAGGGAAACCTCAGCTGAAAATTTACCCTGGCTCCGAGTGTGAGAAAAAAAATAGAGGGAAAATTGTTCCTTCGAGTCTTCCCCGCGCGGTTCCCGGGCTTCTCGGCCCTGAGTAAACGGAGGAAAAATGTTGGCCGGGAGCAGAGACCAGAAAAACATTGGGTTTCTCCACTTCAGCAGAGGTCGGAAAAAATGATCCGCAGCCCAGAGAGCAGAAGCCCGAGGAGACGTCTCTGCTGTCGGAGCTATTCTGGGAGAGCGGCGGGCGGGGGGCCGGGAGCTCGGCGGTGGGTGGGAATTCCAGCCGTCTCGGGTGGGGGGGAGGGGGCCCCGAGTGATGAGTGAGAGAATGAGTGATGGGGGATATTTCCGCAGTCGGAGGCCTGTGGCGTGGGGGGTGCGGGCGGCGCCGGGGCCAGCGGCCTCTCCCTGCCCGGGGGGGGGGGGGCAAGCGCTGCTCAGGCCGACGGGGGCGGTGAGGGTGGGGGTTAAATAAGGGGAGCCCCCCCGGAGAACTGGGAGGGGGCGGCCCCGTCCCGGGCCTCCCCAAGGGGCCGTCAGGGAGACTCTCTCTGCACGGGGTCCGGCTCCGAGACTCAGGGAGCGTGCGGACGAGCCAGGCCACGGCCGCCCGGGGTCCCGAGGCCCTTTGGCTTGGTCTGGCCCTAAACGAGTGAGTCAGTGACCTGGGAACGGCATTAAGCGCCTACTGTGCGCTGTGCTAAATGCCGGGATAGCAATGAGAGCGCTCCGGCCCTAAGGGAGCTTCCATTCCCATGGAGGTTGCTCTAGTCCGAAAGGGGCAAGGCCGGCAGCTGAGGCCCCGGGAAGTGGCCTGTCTGGCACATATTTATTGACTTTCAACAGAATGGAAGCTCCTTGAGGGCATTTACTAGCCAGATACCAGCTGTGCTCATCTGGGCGAATCATTTAATTTCTGTCTGCCTCAGTGTCTTCATCTGTAAAATGGGGTTGATATTGATAACTCCTTCCCAGGGTTTTTTTGGTGAAGCTCAAACTAAATAACAATGTAAAATACCTGGCGAACATTAAAGAGCGGCCTTGTTACTATGTAATTAATCTTGGTTGTTCGCCTGTTTTCTGTCTTGTCTGACTCTCCATGATCCCAGTGGTTTGCCGTGTGCTCCTTCAGCTGATTTGTATGGATGGGGAAACAGGCTCAGGGTTCAGTGACTCGCCCAGGGCCCGCAGCTGCGAGTGCCGGGGCTGCGTTTGCCCCACGAAGCCGTCCCCAGTCCGGTTCTGGGCTCGGTGTGAAAGCACGGCCGGCCGCCCCAGTTAGTGAAAGCTGCTTATTACTGTCCTCTGGGCATCCAGAGCCCCTGGAGCAGCGCCGGTGCGCACAGGAATGGCCTGGACCACGAGCACGTGCGATTAGAACACTTTAGAATTACCTGTTTCCATCCCTGGGGTCTCAGCCTGTGAGACGTTGGCCGTTGTCGGGCCGGGGGAAGCGGGGCCGGCCCTGACTCTCCTGAAAGGCCGCCCTGGGAGCAGGGGAGGAGGGCAGTTGGGACTGGAGGAGGGAGATTTCCTGACCTTGACCGCTGCCCCGCTCCCTGTTGCCTGGGAGCTTCAGTGACTTGCCCCAGGTCAGCAGCCGGAAGCAAGGGCCAGGTTCTGTCTTGCCAGACCCGGTGCTCCTTCGGCCGAGCCCTGGTTCTCTTACTCTGAATGGTTAATGATGGGCTGGAGAATGGGGGAACCGAGGGCAGACACGGACCTCTGGGGCTGCAGCTGAGTCAGGGACGTTTCCTCTCTGTGGGTCCTCTGTTGTCCAAGTAGAGACTCCTCCGGCAGGGACTGTCCCCCTGTGGTCTTCGGCCTGGGCCCAGCACGTGGGAGCCGCTCGATAAGGAGCGGCGGGTGGTCCTCTGAGGGCATGCTGTGCCAGGGTGGCTGCTCCAGGGCACACGTCACAGGGAGCCGCGAGCTTGTGGAGGGCAGCGGAGAGTGCCCAGGGTTCATCCTGGGGGGCTCTGGCTGGGCAGAGGCTGGATTAAGGAGCTCTGGTTTTCTCTCCTTCTGCTTTGGTGTCCAGTACCCGATGGAGGGTGTGAAGGGCTCCAAGATGCCGGCCCAGATCCGAGTCCAGCTCTGGTTGGGTCTCTCGGTGGATGAAAAGGAGCTGAACAAGTTCGCCGAAGGGAAGCTCTCTGTCTTTGCTGAAACTGTGAGTAGACCCCCAGCTTCTTCTTCCTCTCCTTCTCCTGGTGGGCGGGGGCTCAGGCCCGGGGGCTCCCCTTCCCTCCCCCTCTAGGCTTATGCCCCCTCTTTCTTGCCCTCATCTAGTACGAGAATCAGACCAAGCTGGCCTTGATGGGCACTTGGGGGGACCATGGGGCTCACCTACCCCAAGTTCTCCGATGTCACCAGCAAGATCAAGCTGCCCAAAGACAGCTTCCGGCCCCTCGGCGGGCTGGGACTGGGCCGGGGACTGGTTCGTGAGCCCCGAGAAAACGTGAGTCTGGGCAGGGGAGGCCTGGGGGACTGGGCAGGGTGGCTGGAGATAGGGGCTGCCCAGTACCAGGGACCATTTCCATACTTGTGTGTGTGTCTGTGTGTCTCTCTCTCCCTTCTCTGTCTCTGTCTGTTTCTCTCATTGCCTCCCTCTCTGTCAGGCCCCGGGTCCATATGCAGGCTCTGGGGTGGGAGGGGGCAGAGCTTTTCTCCCATAAGCAGCTCTTTGGAGAGGCTCTAGCCACCTTCTGACCGGCCTTTTCCTGGCCAGGCTGCTGCATGATGCGGACGCTGGCCACCTGAGCTTTGTGGAGGAGGTGTTTGAGAACCAAACTCGCCTGCCCGGAGGCCAGTGGATCTACATGAGCGACAACTACACAGATGTGGTGAGGGGGGGCCTGGGAGGGGGCGGGGAAGGTTGGGCAGTGGCTCTGTCTTTGTCCCTTCGCAGGTTACAGAGGGGTGGTCCGGGCACAGACTCAAGCAGTTCTCCAGGGGCTGGGCTCCGTGGCCTTGGGGATAGCTCTCAAGCTGTTGCTTAACTCTCTGTCTCCATCTTTTCCTATTTTTCTGTTTCTTTTTCCTCCATCTCTTCCTTCTCTCTGTCTTTTTCTTCCTTTTCTATCTCTTTTCCTCATCTTTTTTCTCTCTTTTTCTTCCTTTTCTATCTCTTCTGCATCTTTTTTCTTTTTCTTTTCTATCTCTTCTGCATCTTTTTTCTTTCCTTTTCTCTTATTTCCTCATCTTTTTTCTTTTTCTTCCTTTTCTATCTTTTCCTCATCTTTTTCTCTTTCTTCCTTTTCTCTTTCATCTCTTTCTTCTCTTTGTCTTTTTCTTCCTTTTCTATCTTTTTTTCTAATCTCTTTTTTGTCTTTTTCTTTTCTATCCCTTTTCCCCATCTCTTCCTTCTCTCTGTCTTTTTCTTCCTTCTCTATCACTTATCTCATCTTTATCCATTTTTCTTCTCTTCTCTCCCTTTCTCTCTCCCACACCTTTCTCTTCCCTGCTCTTCTTTCTCTCGCTTTCCCCCCATCTTTGTCCCACTGATTTCCCTCTTTCTTCTCATTTTCCTCTCCTTACTCCCCCTCCTCTCTCTCTCCTTTCTTCCCCCCTTCTCTGTATCTCTCTCTCTCTGTCTCAGAATGGGGAGAAGGTGCTTCCCAAGGATGATATCGTCTGCCCCGTGGGGTGGAAGTGGGAAGATGAAGAATGGTCTACGGATCTCAACAGAGCTGTTGATGAACTAGGTAGGACGGCCTGGTGGTTAGGTACGAGGGGGTGCAGCGGGTCTCACTGCCTGGAGGGTGGGTCCCTTTCCGGCTGCAGGGGATTGTCCTGTCCGGACTGAGCTCTTGGCTTCACTTGGTGGGAAAACATCAGCATCGCTGGCTTTTGGGGGGCGAGCAGCGCTGTATCTTTGGCTTGGATGGGGGTGCTGGTGAAGATGCTGAATCCAGGACAATCCACTGGAAATACATTCCACTCAAGCAAGCATTTATCAAGTGCCTGCTGTATGCCTGGGAGCTGGGGATGCAATCACAAGAATGGAACAATCAGTGCCCTCCAGGAGTTTACATTCTAGTCTGGTATTCTGAAAGCAACTAAGTGGGGCCTGGTTTTAATGGGCCACCCAGGAACCTGCAAAAAAGGCCCTTCCCAGGCCTTGGCTGTATTAGGCAGTGTGGGACAGGGGAGAGAATGCTGGATCTGGAGCCACAGGACCCGGGTTCAAATCCCACCTATGCCATCCACGTAACCTTGAGTGTGAGAGTTAATTGATCCACATTTATTAAGCTCATTCTGTTTGCTGGGCCCTGGGGAGACCTAGAGAAAAACAGAGCAATTTCTGCCCACAGGGAGCTCGCATTCAATCGGGAAAAACAGCTTGTGCCTCCTGTGGTGAATGCAGACTCCTCTGAGCCTCCTCAGGTCTCCTCCTCTGCAAAAAGTGCTGGGCTCCATGACTCGCAAGGGCCGTCCCAGCTCTAAGCCTATGATCTTATGACTCCTTTTCAGCTTGAAAACTAGGGTCCTAAGACCAATCAGCGAACATTTATTAAATGCCTACTGTATGCTGAGCACCAGGCCAAGCTATAATTCGCTCTCCCTCATCTAGAACTGCGTGTCCCATCCCCAGGAGATCCGGGCAGGGGTCCAGAGGCCAAAGCCCCTTTCTCTTCCCTGGGGAAGGACTCCCGGTAGCCCTCTGCTCATGCTCAGGGGGAGGGGAGACTCAACTGTGGGAAACGACAAATGACCCGGGGCTGGTCTCTCGCAGGCTGGGAGTACGGCCTCACCATCCCACCCGACAGGAAGCCCAAGCACTGGGTTCCGGCCGAGAAGATGTATCACACCAACCGGCGGCGCCGCTGGGTCCGCCTGCGAAGGAGGGACCTCAGCCAGACGGAAGCGCTGATAAAGGCGAGTCCCAGGGAGGGCCGGCGGGTGGGAAGCAGGGGGGCTTCTGTGCGGGCCTGCTTGGGGCCGGGCACTGTGTGGGCCCTGGGGAGGAACCGGGCAGGAGGCACACGGGGCCCCGGGCCCCGGTAAGGTAAGACAGGAGCTGGGGATCCAGAGCGGATGGGAGCCCACAGTTCTGGTGGATTTGCCCAAGAAGTGGCAGGGGAATCCGGGAGAAGGCTCGCCTGTCGGAGCCGGGGGACAGAGGGCTGCAGGGGACACGCTCCCTTTTGTCCGACGCCTCAGGGATGCCCTCTTGGTCCGGTAGCGCTAGCCTTGTCTAACCGCCGGTCGGGGTCAGCCTGCTCTCAGCTTCCTCCTTTCTTATGACCTACTATGTGCCCGGCGCGCAGTCACTCCTTAGTCTGATCAGAGCGGCCAGCAGTCAGGGAGTAATCCCCTTCCCCAAGCCCATGGGAGCTGGGGACGAAGCCCCAGGAGTCTCTGCTCCCAAGTGCCTTCTGTGGGGGAGGTAGTACAGACCCAGGTATGTCTGCCTCGAGGGTGGGGCAGGGGCCAGAGTTCTGGGGTCAAGAAGACTCATCTTCCTGGGTCCAAATCCGGCCTCAGGCACTTCCTAGCCGTGTGATCCCGGGGAAGTCACTTTACCCTGCTTGCCTCAGTTTCCTCATCTGTAAAAAGGGCCAGAGAAGGAAGCAGCCAACTACTCTAGTAGCTTTGCCCCAAAAATCTCAAATGGGGCCATGAGGACTCGAAATGGCTGAACAGCAAATTGGGGAGGACGGATCTGGGTCAGAACACCTGAGCAGGGCACTTCCAGGCGGAGCCTCCCGACTCTCCAGACCCTTAAGCTCCTTCCTTAAGGGGGGCATGAAGGGAAGAGGAGGCGGGGCCTGCTGGCCAGACCAAGCCTCCGGCAGTCCCCTAAGGGGCCCGGCTTGGTGCCAGATCAAAGCCAGGCCAGACTGGCCACCCTGGGACCAAATGTTCCCAGGCTCGAGGGGAGGCTGGGACAGAGCCGGGAAATTCCCTGCTGGGGGCGGGGCAGGGAGTCCCAGGAAGCCAGACGGTAGATGGGCCAGGCTCCAGGAGCTGCTGCTGTTCCTTCTTCCCTGGATAAAAGCCCAGAGAGCAGGGCCCCGGCTCCCCGCTCGGACCCCGGCCCGCACACTGCTGGGTGTCGGGCTGCCTTGTGTGGCACCCCGCGTCTCCGTAAAGATGCGGAATCTCCGCTAGTGTCGGCCCCCGGCTCGGGGTCTGCCTCATTCCTGTCTGCGTGTTGCTTTGACGGTACCTAGCCCCTGAGCAGAGACTGGGCCTTGGTTTTAAATAGTGTGGGGGAGCTTCCGGGGGGGTCCCACCTCTGAGGCGGGCCGGGGAGGCTTCCGGGGGGGGTCCCGCCGCCGAGGTGGGCCAGGGAGGCTTCTGGAGGGGTCCCACCTCTGAGGCAGGCCGGGGAGGCTTCCGGGGGGGTCCCACCTCTGAGGCGGGCTGGGGAGGCTTCCGGGGGGGTCCCACCTCTGAGGCAGGCCGGGGAGGCTTCTGGGGGGGGTCCCACCTCTGAGGCGGGCCGGGGAGGCTTCCGGGGAGGCCCCACCTCTGAGGCAGGCCGGGGAGGCTTCTGGGGGGGTCCCACCTCTGAGGCGGGCCGGGGAGGCTTCTGGGGGGGCCCCACCTCTGAGGCAGGCCGGGGAGGCTTCTGGGGGGGTCCCACCTCTGAGGCGGGCCGGGGAGGCTTCCGGAGGGGTCCCACCTCTGAGGCGGGCCGGGGAGGCTTCCGGGGGGGTCCCACCTCTGAGGCGGGTCGAGGAGGCTTCTGGGGGGGGTCCCGCCGCCGAGGTGGGCCGGGGAGGCTTCTGGAGGGGTCCCACCTCTGAGGCGGGCCGGGGAGGCTTCCGGGGGGGTCCCACCTCTGAGGCGGGCCGGGGAGGCTTCCGGGGGGGTCCCACCTCTGAGGCGGGCCGGGGAGGCTTCCGGGGGGGGTCCCACCTCTGAGGCGGGCCGGGGAGGCTTCCGGGGGGGTCCCACCTCTGAGGCGGGCCGAGGAGGCTTCTGGGGGGGTCCCGCCGCCGAGGTGGGCCAGGGAGGTTTCTGGAGGGGTCCCACCTCTGAGGCAGGCCGGGGAGGCTTCCGGGGGGGTCCCACCTCTGAGGCGGGCCGGGGAGGCTTCCGGGGGGGGTCCCACCTCTGAGGCGGGCCGGGGAGGCTTCCGGGGGGGGGTCCCACCTCTAAGGCGGGCCGGGGAGGCTTCCGGGGGGGGTCCCACCTCTGAGGCGGGCCGAGGAGGCTTCTGGGGGGGTCCCGCCGCCGAGGTGGGCCAGGGAGGCTTCTGGAGGGGTCCCACCTCTGAGGCAGGCCGGGGAGGCTTCTGGGGGGGTCCCACCTCTGAGGCGGGCCGGGGAGGGTTCCGGGGGGGGTCCCACCTGGCCGGGGAGGCTTCCGGGGGGGGGGTCCCACCTCTGAGGCGGGCCAGGGAGGCTTTCGGGGGGGGTCCCACCTCTGAGGCGGGCCGAGGAGGCTTCTGGGGGGGTCCCACCTCTGAGGCGGGCCGGGGAGGCTTCCGGGGGGGTCCCACCTCTGAGGCGGGCCGGGGAGGCTTCCGGAGGGGTCCCACCTCTGAGGCGGGCCGAGGAGGCTTCTGGGGGGGGTCCCGCCGCCGAGGTGGGCCAGGGAGGCTTCTGGAGGGGTCCCACCTCTGAGGCGGGCCGGGGAGGCTTCCGGGGGGGTCCCACCTCTGAGGCGGGCCATGATCTTCTCTGCAACCTCTAGCCTCCGAGCCCCCTGACCTGCTCGGGCCACGTCCAGGACTGGGTCCTCCTGACTCTGAGGCCGTTTCTCTCTCATTCTGCCACGGTGCCTCTCCCTGGCACACAGTAGGGATCTAATAAGTGCTTGAGGGACTGCTCTTCCCTGCCAGATCCTCCCTCTGGGAGCCTTTGGGGGTGGGAATAGGAGCTGTGGGCGCAACATCTGCCCGCTGCCGGCGCGGATTCTGGGACTTGGAGGTGGGACGGGCCGGGGGCACACAGCGTCCCGAGCCCCTCCCGTAATCTCTCAGCATTTTTCCCTCCTTTTTATGGCTGGGGTAAGTGACTCGCCCAGGGTCACACAGGTAGGAAGAACAAGTGTCCGAGGCTGGATTGGAGCTCAGGTGCTCCCGACTCTAGGGCTGGTGCTCCCCCCGCTGCGCCGTCGCGCTTCCCCACCACATTTCCAGGTTGGCAGAGCACTTGCCGTGGGAGGAGGCAGGAGAGGCGTCATTCCCCCCGTTTTGCACATGAGAAGGCTGATTGACTTGCCCGGGTTCAAAGAGCCCGATATTTCTCTAGCCTCAGTCCGGGGCCCAACCTGCTCCATGCTCTCCACACGTCCCTCTTCTGGAACTTTCTTGGGGAAAAGGGAGCGTCAGACTGGAGAGGAGGAGCCTTACCTTCTTCTCCTTCTCCCTCAGTCACTCGTGCAGCCTTTGTTCACAGCCCTCGTCTCGGGGCGCTTCCTCCCCCCTCCTCCCCCCCCCCCTCCCCGTGCAGGAGCGAGGAGAGCTCCGACCGAGGGCTTCCCTCAGCCCCGAGGGGCTCGGCCCTGGGCCCAGCCGCTCCGCCTCTGGCTGCCTCAGTTTCCCCGTCAGGGCATCCGCGGGCCCCAGGAAGCTTAGCCCCGACGTGTGCCGGAGAGGATTTCGGGGGGGGGGGTCCTAGTGAGGAAGCTCCTTCCCCGCCGCGGGCGGCGCCTCTCGTGGCTTGTCTGAGCGTTCGGGGGCGTCCGGAGCTTCGGGGTTCCGGGGTCAGCGCCCTGCTCACTACTTGATGTACGGAAGTGGGGGGCTTAGCACGCGGGGAGCTCGGAGCGCTTCTCCTTGGAGCGGGGTCGGAAGGAAGTCACGGACTCTCTGGGGGAGGCCGGGAGGGAGCACCTTCGGGCCTGGGGTACAGCCCGGGCAAAGGCACGGAGGTGGGAAGAAAGCCGGTCTGGGTGGCCACGGCGGGAGGCGGACAGGCGGAAGGGAGAGGGCGGGAAGCCGGTGGCGGGTCCCAGTGGGGGGGAGGGCGGCCTGGGGCACGAGGGATGGGCCAGCCGGCCGGAGGCCCCGCTTCCCTCACGTCGTCCTTGTTCTCCCCCTGCAGCACCGGAAGGCAGAGTCCGAGGGCGAGGGATGGGAATACGCGTCTCTCTTTGGCTGGAAGTTCCACATGGAGTACCGGAAGACCGACTCCTTCCGCCGCCGCCGATGGCGCCGCCGCATGGAGCCTTTGGAAAGGACGGGCGCGGCCGCTGTCTTTGCCCTGGAAGGCGCCCTGGTAAGGGGGCAGTGCCCGGGGGGAGGGGCTCTATGGACCGAGCGTGGCTCTGGGATGCGGGAGGGGACCGTGCACCATCACTGAGAAGGTCCAAATGTATAAAAATACACACACATTTTATATGTGTGCATGTGAGTGTGCGTGTGTGCGTGTGTGTGAGTGTCTGTGTGTGTGAGTGAGTGTGTGTGTATGTGTGTGTGTGTGAGTGTGTGCGTGTGTGTCTGTGTGTCTGTGCGTGTGTGAGTGTGTGTGTATGTGTGTGTGCGTGT
>NC_133618.1:26897977-26932977 GCF_048593235.1 Sminthopsis crassicaudata
GCCCTGACATTCCCCGTTCTAAGCTCCCTCCCAGCTCTGACACGTCCTGTTCTAAGCCCCAGTTGTCCTTATTCGTTATCTAGAGTTATCACGGCTCCCCCAGGCCGGCCCCCTTCCCCATCTCTTGCTTAAGAGAGAACCCTGGCCCTCGGGCGGACGCTGGGACTGAGCAGGACTGGCAGACCAAAGGAAGGCCCCTCGCCGCCGTTAGTCCAGCCCCGCTCAGCCATGACAGTGGGAAGTGAGAGAGTTTCCGTCAGGTTCACACTGCAGTGTTTTCTGGGCCGGCGTCCGCCAGCCCTGCGTCCTGTTCCTCACTCCCCCCCACGTGCTCCAGGCTTTCTGGATCATTAAGCTTGATTAGAAAACACTTTGGCCAATGTCCAGAATCTGCCTGATGTACACAAAGAGCAGCCAGTGGAGCAGAATGTGAGACAAACACACACACACACACAGTTTTGCATTGGCCCTAAGACTTATCATTAAACAAATGTTCTTCAACGAGCTCATATTTACGGACATTCACCCCTCCATCTATTAGTCAACAAACATTTATTAAACACCTAATGTGTGTCAGAATTTGCTCTGAGGGCCTGAGGATACAAAGAAAGGTCAGGGCTCCCCTCTTCAAGGAGCTCGCGATCAATTGAAATAAAAAAGCTACATTTCTGTACCACCTGAAGGTTTCCGAAGCAGGGCGTCACCTCACTTGCGCCTCATCACAGCCCTGTAAAAATGGGGGCTGTGATTATCCCAATTTTGCAGATGAGGAAATCTCGACCCATAGAGGGCAGATGCTGATCTGGGAGGGACCTACGAGGCCGCATATAGTTCAACCTCCTTCAATTGTATTTGGGGAAACTGAGGCTCAGGGAGATGCAGCAACTTACCAACATCACAGAAGGAGCCAGTGGCAGGTGGTCTGCGTAGCTTTATGTGACTAGGGAGGTCTGGATGCCATTGGGCTGACAGGCCGGATTGTCTGGGACATGAAGAGGTGAAGGGTGAGTGGTATGGAATAAATCTGGACATCAGGTAGGCGTTAGACCAGGGGTTCTCAAACTATGGCCTCACGCAGCCCCCTGAGGACGTTTGTGCGGCCCGCCGGGTTATGGCAAATGGGCTGAGCGGGGGAGACAGAGCGTGAGGTTTCGTTTTTACTATAGTCCGGCCCTCCAACAGTCTGAGGGACAGTGAACTGGCCCCTATTTGAAAAGTTTGAGGACCACTTAGATTAAGGAAATCGTTCAATAAATCTGGAAATTAGGTAGAGTTAGACTAGGAGGTCCTTCAGTAAATCCGGACATTAGATCCGAGTTAGACCAGGAGGTCCTTCAGTAAATCCGGACTTTAGATCCGAGTTAGACCAGGAGGTCCTTCAGTAAATCCGGACATTAGATCCGAGTTAGACCAGGAGGTCCTTCAGTAAATCCGGACATTAGATCCGAGTTAGACCAGGAGGTCCTTCAGTAAATCCGGACATTAGATCCGAGTTAGACTAGGGAGAGCCTTCAGTAAATCCGGACATTAGATCCGAGTTAGACCAGGAGGTCCTTCAGTAAATCCGGACATTAGATCCGAGTTAGACCAGGAGGTCCTTCAGTAAATCCGGACTTTAGATCCGAGTTGGACCAGGAGGTCCTTCAGTAAATCTGGACTTTAGATCTGAGTTAGACCAGGAGGTCCTTCAGTAAATCCGGACTTTAGATCCGAGTTAGACCAGGGGGTCCTTCAGTAAATCCGGACTTTAGATCCGAGTTGGACCAGGGGGTCCTTCAGTAAATCCGGACATTAGATCCGAGTTAGACCAGGAGGTCCTTCAGTAAATGCGGACATTAGATCTGAGTTAGACCAGGAGGTCCTTCAGTAAATGCGGACATTAGATCCAAGTTGGACCAGGAGGTCCTTCAGTAAATCCGGACTTTAGATCCGAGTTAGACCAGGGGGTCCTTCAGTAAATCCGGACTTTAGATCCGAGTTAGACCAGGAGGTCCTTCAGTAAATGCGGACATTAGATCCGAGTTAGACCAGGAGGTCCTTCAGTAAATGCGGACATTAGATCCAAGTTGGACCAGGGGGTCCTTCAGTAAATCCGGACATTAGATCCGAGTTAGACCAGGAGGTCCTTCAGTAAATCCGGACATTAGATCCGAGTTAGACCAGGAGGTCCTTCAGTAAATCCGGACATTAGATCCGAGTTAGACCAGGAGGTCCTTCAGTAAATCCGGACATTAGATCCGAGTTAGACCAGGAGGTCCTTCAGTAAATCCGGGCATTAGATCCGAGTTAGACCAGGAGGTCCTTCAGTAAATCCGGACATTAGATCCGAGTTAGACCAGGAGGTCCTTCAGTAAATCCGGACATTAGATCCGAGTTAGACCAGGAGGTCCTTCAGTAAATGCGGACATTAGATCCGAGTTAGACCAGGAGGTCCTTCAGTAAATCCGGGCATTAGATCCGAGTTAGACCAGGAGGTCCTTCAGTAAATCCGGACATTAGATCCGAGTTAGACCAGGAGGTCCTTCAGTAAATCCGGACATTAGATCCGAGTTAGACCAGGGGGTCCTTCAGTAAATCCGGACTTTAGATCCGAGTTGGACCAGGGGGTCCTTCAGTAAATCCGGACATTAGATCCGAGTTGGACCAGGGGGTCCTTCAGTAAATCCGGACTTTAGATCCGAGTTAGACCAGGGGGTCCTTCAGTAAATCCGGACTTTAGATCCGAGTTGGACCAGGGGGTCCTTCAGTAAATCCGGACATTAGATCCGAGTTGGACCAGGGGGTCCTTCAGTAAATCCGGACTTTAGATCCGAGTTAGACCAGGGGGTCCTTCAGTAAATCCGGACTTTAGATCCGAGTTGGACCAGGGGGTCCTTCAGTAAATCCGGACATTAGATCCGAGTTGGACCAGGGGGTCCTTCAGTAAATCCGGGCATTAGATCCGAGTTAGACCAGGAGGTCCTTCAGTAAATGCGGACATTAGATCCGAGTTAGACCAGGAGGTCCTTCAGTAAATGCGGACATTAGATCCGAGTTGGACCAGGAGGTCCTTCAGTAAATCCGGGCATTAGATCCGAGTTAGACCAGGAGGTCCTTCAGTAAATCCGGACATTAGATCCGAGTTAGACCAGGAGGTCCTTCAGTAAATCCGGACATTAAATCCAAGTTGGACCAGGAGGTCCTTCAGTAAATCCGGGCATTAGATCCGAGTTAGACCAGGAGGTCCTTCAGTGAATCCGGGCATTAGATCCGAGTTAGACCAGGAGGTCCTTCAGTGAATCCGGGCATTAGATCCGAGTTGGACCAGGAGGTCCTTCAGTAAATCCGGACTTTAGATCCGAGTTGGACCAGGAGGTCCTTCAGTAAATCCTGACTTTAGATCCGAGTTAGACCAGGAGGTCCTTCAGTAAATCCGGACTTTAGATCCGAGTTAGACCAGGAGGTCCTTCAGTGAATCCGGACATTAGATCCGAGTTAGACCAGGAGGTCCTTCAGTAAATCCGGGCATTAGATCCGAGTTGGACCAGGAGGTCCTTCAGTGAATCCGGGCATTAGATCCGAGTTAGACCAGGAGGTCCTTCAGTGAATCCGGACTTTAGATCCGAGTTGGACCAGGAGGTCCTTCAGTAAATCCGGACTTTAGATCTGAGTTAGACCAGGAGGTCCTTCAGTAAATCCGGGCATTAGATCCGAGTTAGACCAGGAGGTCCTTCAGTAAATCCGGGCATTAGATCCGAGTTAGACCAGGAGGTCCTTCAGTGAATCCGGGCATTAGATCCGAGTTAGACCAGGAGGTCCTTCAGTGAATCCGGGCATTAGATCCGAGTTGGACCAGGAGGTCCTTCAGTAAATCCGGACTTTAGATCCGAGTTAGACCAGGAGGTCCTTCAGTAAATCCGGGCATTAGATCCGAGTTAGACCAGGAGGTCCTTCAGTAAATCCGGACATTAGATCCGAGTTAGACCAGGAGGTCCTTCAGTAAATCCGGACTTTAGATCCGAGTTAGACCAGGAGGTCCTTCAGTAAATCCGGACTTTAGCTCTGAGTTAGACTAGGAGGTCCTTCAGTAAATCCGGACATTAGATCCGAGTTAGACTAGGGAGAGCCTTCAATGCTCGGCCGAGGAGTTTGTGGCCATGTTGTCATTCAGTCATTTCTGTCCTGTTAGATTCTTTATGTCCCCATTGCGGGGTTTCTCGGTGGAGATGTTGGAGGGGTTTGGCTATTTCCTTCTCCAGCTCATTTTACAGATGAGAAAACCGAGGTAAACAGGGTTAAGTGACTTGGCCGGGATCATACAACTCGGAAGTGTCTGAGGTTGAATTTGAACCGAGAACTTCTTGACCCCCGGCTCAGCACTTGAGCATAGCTTTAGGGGGCAGGAAGAGTAGACTGGGAACAGAGAGATCGAAGCAATCTACTGGAAACATTTGGGTGAAATATGGTGGAGTGTAGGAGTAGAGGCTTCTCTGTTCTCAATGGTCCTCCCTCCCTCGTCACTTAGGGTGTGAGGGTTGGGTCCTTCTCAGAGTCCCCGCTCACAGAGGGGCAGGTGTGATCCAACCTGCATTTGGGGGCCACAATGCTGGGGCCCATTCCCTTTGTCCAGAGTTGCAGTCCTGGCTCCTCATTGCTGTCTCATTGCTCTGTCCCTGGGCCCCTGGGTCCCCGAGGCAGACCCCGGGCCGCGAGGGCCCAGACCGATGGCCTCCCGGTGCCCCGGCCCTGGTGTCTGGTTCCCCTTTTCCCTTCCCCGGCACGTAGTCCTCTCCCTGGTGCTGGAGCAGAGCTCTGGGGCCTGGCTCTTCCTGTCCCCCTGTGAAGACAGCTCCTTGGAAGGCAGACCCTGTCTGGTAATTAGCACATGCAGCCTGGGCCCTGTCCCTCCTCCCATCCCCACCCTCCTGGCTCCCTTGGCAGAGCAGGAGGCCTTGGCTGCCAGCCTTGGGCCAACGGGAACGGTCTGCACACTCCATCCCGAGCATTATTTTATTTGAGTATTATTCTTTTTCCAGCTAATATCCTGGCGTTCCCAAAGACACCGGGTTTCATAATCTTCTTGGCATTCCCAAAGAACCTGGGAGTGGAGCACAAAGCCGCTATTATAGCAAATTGCCTCCTCCCGCCCCACGCCCGTCCTCTGCCTCCTGCTCCCACCCAGCCGCCCCTCTGCCTGACATTCAGGGCTCCCTGGGAAAGTCAACGCAAGTGACTGCATTGGATGAGCTCACGGAATTAGACCGTCTCCCTTGGCGCGGGCCGGCTCCCATGCCCTTCGATTTTTCCAGAGTCCATCCTCGTTTCTTGGCCCATTTGTCTTGGGAGGGACAGCTCAGAATAGCTTTTTCACTCAGGGCTTGGGCAGGGAGGAGAGGGGAGCTGGGGGGGGGGACCTGTGTTCCCAGGAGCTCTTACAGCGAAGCCCAAGCCAGAGCCCCCGGCCACACCCCTGCCCTTCGGCTGGGCCTTCTGCCCACCGAGGAACAGTCCTATGGGTGGAACAGGCCTCGAAGGAGCCAGTTCAGAAAGTCAGTGGCTAAAATCCCTCGGTGAGGAAAACGGGCTCTCTCCTCCCCACCCTCAGTCACCCCCAAGAAATGTGAGAGTAGAAGTCAGAGCCATCTTAGCTCAACTAGGGCTGAAGGAGACCGGGGACCGTGGAGCCCAAACCTCTCTTTCTACAAGGGAAGGGACCTGCCCAGGGTCATCTGGCTGGGCGTGGCCCTACAGGAGGAAGACAGTCTGCTCTGCTTAGGGAAGCTGTGGGCCTTGGCTCTGGGGTGGCCTTGGTCCTTTGGTAGAGATCACTAGTAATTACTATTAATTCTAGTGCGTGTTTTGGGGGGCCCAAGAAGGGGTGGGAAATACAGTAGTTAGCCTTAGAAAGTCTGGTCCATGGAGGAGACAGCCTCTGTCTGCTGTGCTTCCTTGCCTCTCCCCATACCTCCCTGCCAGAGTGACAGCCGCCCAGTGTCCAGTTTGCTGCCCCCTCCCCAAATCCTGCTGAATTGGGGCTGGGCAGGAAAATTGGTGGTTATGGCTTCAGATATCTCACAGGGCCCGAGCTAGCCTCGTGAGACTTTTCTTGCTTCTTTTAAAAGGATGCTTTGGGTCATTTCTGGGCTTAAGGTACAAGCAAAGTCATAGTTATGTGGGGGCTATGAGAAGGCAGAAAACTGGGGCCGAGTCTAGCTCCCAGCTCATCCGGCCCTCAAAGCTACTCTTCTTCTGGGGAGGTTGCACTGACCTGGCCAGGAAGCAGAGGCCCCGGGCTCAGCTAGCAGCAAGGAGAGAAAAGGAAATTAAAGGGGGGGGGGAGTCTGCTCTGGGGCCGGGCCTGGAATTTCAGGCCTTGAGAGACTCCCCTTCCCCCATTTAATCTGAGCTAAACTGGAGGGAGGTGATGGGGCCTCAGAGCACCTGCTAGCATCGCCAAGGTAGGCCTGGGCTCAGGGCCAGAGTCTGGAGACTGACTCAGTGAGGTTGTAGCCTTGGGTAAGGGGTGTGTGTGTGTGTGTGTGTGTGTGCACGTGCCCCTGCACTCCCAGAAAGTTTGTGTGAAATGTGTGTGCATATTTGGGACACTATCTGTGTGTGCACACAAAATTCATAAGTGTGAGTAGCTATTTGTGACAATTACGTGTACATTTATATATATATGAATTTTATTTTATTCATTTATTTTTGGAGGTTAATGCTTATGAACTCTGGGCCTTGGTTTCCCTTCAAGTAAAAAAGAGGGGGTTGGGCTAGATGGCCCCCGAGGTCATGCGAAGCACATTTTATATATTGACTTCTGTTGGCCATACTGCAAAAAAGTGAACAAATCTGCTTCGTTCTGTAATCAGAGTCCATCAGCTTGTTCTCGGGATGCCATTTTCCATCCTAAGTCCTTCAGAATCGTCTTGGATCCTTCACAGCTGATCCTCACACAGTATTGCTATTGCTGTGCACACTGTTCTGCTTCTGCTCATATCACTTTGCATTAGTTCATGGAAATCTTTCCAAGTTTTCTGAAAGCATCGTGTTTGTTATTTCTTATAGCATCAAAATAATACACTGGAACTTGTTCCGCCCTTCCCCGGGGGATGGGCATCCCGTTGATTTTCCAGTTCTTTGTCACCACAAAACAAAACAAAACAAAAAACCATGCTATAGATATGTGTGTATAATTAGGTCCTTTCCCTCTTTCTTTGATCTCTTCGGGAACCATAGTGTAGGTTTTGCTGGCTCAAAGGGGACGCACAGTTTGGCCCTTGTTCCAAACTGCTCTCCAGGATGAGTGGATCAGTTCACAACTCCACCAACAACGCATTAGTGTCCCTTTTTTCCACACCCCTCCAACATGTCATTTTAGCCAATCTGATACGTGTGGGGCTCCCAGAGTGGCTTTAATGTTCATTTCTCTAATCAGGGTGCTTTGGAGCATTTTTTCATGTACTTGTTGATAGCTTTGATTTCTTCTTCTGAAAAGTCCCTGTTCGCATCCTTTGCCCATCCTCACTTTTTCACGGGCTGGCTCTCCGCTCTTGGCTCTTTCCTTCCAAAACCTCAGCCCCGCCCAGCAGCCCGTGTTCCCAGGTGGGCAAGAGAGCCAGGCTGTTGGAGAGGGCCCTAGCCCCTCCCCGGCTTCTGGGGGCACAGACCCTCCCTGGGCTGTAGAGAAGGCCTCCCTTCCAAATCAGGCTCCTCAACCTGTCCTCGGTCCTGGGGACGGTTCTTGCACTTCTGGAATCCCTGACTGCACCCGGCTCGCTTTTGTTGGATCTTTAATGGGGTCTTTTCTTTGTCTTCTTTGGACAGAATTAGTGGAAAGACTAGGAGGTGAGAGGGGGAGGTGATGGGCTCCCTGAGGGCCTCTCCCTTTTCAGTACTGGCGCCCAGAGGACCAGGATTGTCTCTCCCGGCAGATAAGATGGAGGCCCGTCCCCTCCCCCCTGGATGTCTGTCTCCTGCCCATCCCTTCCCCAGGCTCCTCTGCGTTTTTTGACAGGAACCTAGGATAAGGAGGTAGAGAGTGGGCATCTGGGCAGGGGCAGACACGCATGGATACATCATCCATTATCATCAGCTAACATGTGGCTAGAGCTTACCGTCTGCCAGGCCCTGGGCTAGCTGCTTTACAATCACGATCTACACAACAACCCTGGAAGATGCCATCATCCCTGAGGAAACAGGCGAATGGACGCCACGTGTGTCTCATACACACATGTATGTGTGCATGTATGCGACACACTTAGTGTCTGCCTTCATATATGTAATATTATATATAAAATATCATTATTATTGCTATGATTATATAATTATATAATAGGTACACACACAGCAAGCTCCAAACTTGTCTATACAAGCACCCGCCGATCTACAGGACGGGGGCACTCTCTCCCCGTGACCCCTGCCCTCTGCCCCGGCCCCCCTTCTGCTTTTGATCCCCTTGGGCTGGGGCTCCCCATTCCATTTCCCCTGCCCTAGCGCTGACCCTTCCATCCTCCTCTCCCACAGGCTCAGCAGGGAGGAAGGCCTGTGGTTGTGGCCAGGGTTGGGTCGGGTGAGGGATGGTATCCAGAGCCTCAGCCCAGAGCGAGACGGGCTCCGCAGCGCTGAGGCAGCTCCCGCTGGGTCTGCGCTGGTGGAATAGAGCTCTTTGCTTTCCCTTCTTTTATGAAAATGAAAACCAGAAAGAAAGTCTCCCCGGGGGAAAGTGACTCCCCAAAGGAGACCCCTGAAGGGCCGCTGCCTCAGTGTGTCCGTCTGGGCTGGGACTCCTGGGCCCTTCAGGGGGCCCCCTGTCCGGAGGGGGCGAGCATTGTTCTCTCTTCCTCTCTAAATGGCCTCCCACTGCGTATCCCCCAATGACATGGGAGCCTTCTGTGGGCAGGGGCGGCCTGGTTGTCATTGTAAAGAGACAGTTTCCCCGGGAAAATGGATCTGAATCCAGTCCTGGGTCATTTTTTTTTCCTTTTCCTGTTCATTCATTCTCTTTTTTTTTGTGCCAGGCACTGTGCTGGGGGGTCAGGGATGCAAAAACACCGCCATCTTTACTCAAGGGATTTACATTCTAGTAACCAAACCCCATAAGCTGCTCTCACGGCCACTGGGGGCTCCACATCCACAGGTCTTTGCCCACTTGGGTGACACTGAGAAAGCAAGAGAACCAAAACCCTGTTCCTTCCCTCCCTCCCTTCCTTCCCTCACTCTTCCCCTCCCCCATTCCTTCCCTCCCTCCTTCCTTTCCTTCCTTCCTCCCTCCCTCTCTCTCTTCCCCCTCCCTCCCTTCCTGCCTCCCTCCCTCTTCCCCTCCCCCATTCCCTCCCTCCCTCCTCCCCTCCCCCATTCCCTCCCTCTTCCCTTCCTTCCCTCCCTTCCTGCCTCCCTCCCTCTTCCCCTCCCCCATTCCCTCCCTTCCTCCCTCCTCCCCTCCCCCATTCCCTTTCTTCCTTCCTCCCTCCCTCCCTCCCTTCTCCCCTCCCCCATTCCCTTCCTCCCTTCCTCCCTCCCTCCCCCATTCCCTTGGGTCTGTCCGGCCAGCAGCATCCTCCCTCTCTCTAGGCCCTGTGGTGAGGAATGAGCCCAGTTCCCCATCGGACGGCTGCTAGCCCTGCTTCTGCGGGGAGCTCGGGTCCTCGGCCTCCCTGCGTCTCTCGGCCCGGCTCCCACCTCGGGCTGGCTCTGTCCTTCCTCTCGCGGCCGGCCCATCTACCTGAGCCCTGGCCCGTGGCTGCCCCATCTCCCCCAGGCCTCGGGGAGCTCTGGCAGCCTTGGCCGGATCCCTCCCCCGGTCTCTGCTTAGACAGAGCAGCCCACACACCAGGACCACAGCGGGGAGCCGAGGGGAGGCTGGGCCGGGCCAGCTGGGGAGCTGGCTGGCGTTGACCCGGCATGCTCCGGAGGCAATTAGCCTGACAGGTTTAGTGCTCCCGTCGGGCCGCCGGTGGGGCCCTGTGTCGGGCTAGGGTGGGCCTGCTCCCCCTCCTTCTGAGAGCGGGGGCAACTCCGTCAGGCTCTTGACTATAGGGAGCCCCTCCTGGGGCGAGGCTCACCTCCGGGAGGAGGAAGAGCCCTGGGGTCCGAAGGCCGGATCCCCCAGGTGAGGAGGGTGCTGGATGGCCTCCCCTACGAGGTTCTTCCAGGGCCTCCTGGGTGGGGCCTGGCCAGGTGAGAGTGAGCTAGCTTTGGGCATGGAGAAGCTGGAGCTCCTTTGGGTAGAGGCTAGGATGGCTGTGACAAGTCTGAGAGGATTTCCCCTCGGGCCAGAAGCTTGGTACTGTGGGAGAGGGAGGGGATTGTCCATCCCCTCTCCGTGGGAAACCCCACGCGTGGGGCAGCGAGGCCGGGAAGCAGCAGGGCCCCAGCCCGTGCTGGTCATGCTGAGGGACTGGCGGAGGCAGGGAGAGAGAAGCTCTGGGCTGGGCTGCGGAGAGAAGCCTTCTTGGGACGGGCCTTCCCTGGGCCAGGAAAGAGGAGCACGGTTTGGTGGGCAGAGAGGAAAGCCAGTCTAGAAGTGACACCTGCAGGGTGGGAATGGGGGCGTCCGCTGGGTAGGGTGGGCGAGCGGAGGAGGAGGTGAGGCTGGAAGGGAGACGTGTGTGTTGGGGGGGTTTTCAAAGAAAAGCTGAAAACTGCGTTTTCTTCTGGCTGTTCGGGAGCTATTGAAGACTTCTGAGCACACAGAAGAGGCCGTGGTCCGTTAGGTCAGAATGGGACCCAGAGGAATCTGAAAGAGTGAAGGCCGTGGACTTGGGGTCAGAAGCCGGGGGCAGTCAGCAGTCAGGAGGGGCCACAGCACACCGACCCGACCCACCCACCAAGGAATCCTCACTTTCACCTGCCTCGCAGGGTCCCCCCACCTCGTCAGAGGCCCTCCAAAGAGCAGAGGCTCATCACTTGTGAAGAAGAAAACCCGCTCCCCTCGTTAGGAATGTTTCCTGATGTTGGGTCTGCGTTTGTTCATTCCTCCTGGGAATCAGAGCTCAAAGGGAGCCAAGCCGACCCCTCCTCCAAATGAGAGTCCATCAAATGCTCAAGTTCGCTGCGGCGCTCCTCCTCCCGCCGGGCTTTTCCTCTCCCTGCCAAACAACCTGCTTTCCCCAGTGGCTCCTCATATGGCACGTCCCCAAGGCCGGACAGCCTGACCACAGTCCACCTTAAGCTGTGGTTCCCAGCCTGAGCACAGGAGATGGGGAGGGCAGAGATCAACAGGACAGCCCCTTTCCCGAAAGCTCTTTCCCACTGCAGTCCAAGGTCACTCGGCGACCTGGGCTCAGGTCATGGCTTGGACTGGCCCTTGCTGTGTGAGCTTGGATAGGTCGCTTAGCTTGTGTTGCCTTGGTTTTCCTCAGCTGTACAAAGCAGGCTTGTCCTGGATGGAAGTCTTGGCCACTTTTCTGAGGTGCTCTGAGAGACCCCTTCTCGCTGAGGTTTGGGGATTCTTCTGGGACCACGGTTCACTTTCAGAGCAGGAGTCGATGTTTCTAGTCCCTGGGGCCGCGTCTCTCCCCTGTTCCCGGGGGCTCGACGTGTCTCAGGACCCCCTCTCCTCCTCCCTGTAGGGCGGTGTGGTGGATGACAAGAGCGAAGATTCCAAGTCAGTCTCCACCTTGAGTTTCGGGGTCAACAGGCCCACGATTTCCTGCATCTTTGACTGTAAGTGCTCTTGGGCCATGTGTACGGGGAAGGGAGGAGGGGGGCCTGGGTGTGGATGGGCGGGCCTCCAGTCTTTGTGTCTGTCTTCGTGTATGTGGGTGATTATCGTGTCTGGGGTCTTCCGCTGTTTGCACGAACACGTCTTTGTCCTTTTGTTTGTGTTTCTGAGTGTGGATGTGAATGACTCTCTCCGTGTCCTTGGATTTGTGTCTCCATGTGTGGATGCCCGTGCACGTCAGTTTGGGGGTTGGTGCATGGTTTACAGGACACTTCAGAGACATTCTCTCTACCGTGGTCAGCCATGACATCACCTCCATCTGTCAAAGGAACCCTGGGACCGTAGAGAGCTAAATGCTGGGCTCCTGAGTCCCACCCGAATCCCGCTCTCATTTCCCGAGCCCTCGCGGCCGTAGGTGCTCACCCTAGTTTTCCTTTCTTTCCCCTTCCGTGAAGACGGGAACCGCTATCATCTCCGCTGTTACATGTACCAGGCGCGAGACTTGACCGCCATGGACAAGGACAGCTTTTCTGGTATGTACAGGGTCTGGGGGGCTTCCCTGGGGATGAAGGGGCCCCGGGGATAAGGGGAGAGAAATCCTTCTGTGAGATGCTTCTTGGAAGACAAATGATGGAAAGCTCTATGTACGTGCTATGTATGTGCTTGCTATTAGTTATTATATAGAGAAAAATGACATTATTTTTCATTTATTGGTGATGGAATAGGTCATAGGGCATAGGTCAGTGCCTTGGGAATAGTAGACACTTGACAAATGCTAATTAAATAAGCGGATCAATAAATGAATAGGACTCTCAGAGTCACAGGCACTAGTGTCTTGCACATAGTAGGTGCTTAATACGTGCTCAGTGAATGAATGAATATGTAGAACACATAAAAATCATGGGCCAGTGATACAGATAAAACAGCCGTAAAGGAATGCGACGTAGAGTGAGACTATAGACTGTGTATTCCATCCCTCCATCCATTCATCAGTCCATCCACTTGTTCTTTTTATTCTTCCTGCGAGGAGTGGGTGAGTGTCCATGGGGCATGGAACAAGCAGGGGGGCCATTGGCCCAGACAAGCGGAGAGAAGGGGAGAAGAGACGGGGGGCCAGGAGGGATTCGGGTACGGCTTCCTCTTGTTTTGCGACTACCTGGAGGCTCAGCATCCTTGGCAGGATCATGGGGCCTTAGCACGGAATGTGAAAGGGAGGAAGGGGCTGCTGGTCTGGCAGCGCAGACCTGGGAGGACAGGTGGGGGGCCCGGAGAGGGCTGCTCTGGAGAAAGTTGGTCCCAGCTGGAGGAAGTTCCTGGGAGCTGCTGGCTCTCGCCCGCCCGCCCTCCCCGGCCCTGCGCGGAGCCATATTTCATCCGCCCGGGAGCTGTCAGGCTGTGACTGATGATCCCATTAGCCTCCGCTCTCTTGGCCCTGAGCACGCTCTCCGGCACCCTGGGCACATTTGGAGATTTATGAGCCGTCACCAGGGTGTGTGTGTGTGTGTGTGTGTGTGTGTGTGTGTGTGCATTCACTCAGAGGAGGAGAGGAGCCAGGAGTCAGACGGACTGAGTTGTGAGACATATGGAAAAGTTGGGACCCCACTCAGTCTTGGAGACTTGGGGGAGGCTGCTCTGCAGGCTGAGTCCCGGCTGATCCCTGGCCAGGCAGACAAGGCAGCTTGTTCCCTCACCCCTCTGTGGGCCCGGAGGGGGCTGGAGGGACTTCAGCTTGGCCCTGCGGGGGGGGGGGGGATCTGCCTTGGGCAGGAGAGACAGACTCCTCGGGGAGCCGGGGAGAAGCTGTGGGAGCTGGACAGAGGGGCCGGCCTCTCCATCCCTGTGCTGCTGCCCATTGGAGGATCGGCTCATCCCCATGGCCTCCAGCTTCCAGACCCGGAAGAGGGTCTCTGAAGGCCGATTGCCTCCGCTTTGGCAGGCCATGGGTGGAAGGTCGTGGTCAGCTCTGGGCATCCCATTTTGGGAGGGAAACAGAAGAGCGGGCTAAGGAGGGCATCTGATGGAAGGAAGCCCGGAGAAGAGAAGGCTCGGGGAGGGAGGGGGACATAGAGGCTGACACATGGAAGAGGGATTTGCCTCTGGCCCCGGGGGACACAGCCAGGAGGGAGTGAGGGGCGTGGGGGGGGTCACAGACGGGGGCGTGATGTCAGGGAAAACACCCATGAGAGCTTTCCCCAAGTATCATGGAAAATGGGAGCGGTTGCCCACGTCTGGAGATGGAGCTATGTCCCAAGTTTCCGAAAGGGAGGTTTTTCTTCTCTCCTATTTATACAGAAATGCCCATTTTTGCCCGGTGCTAAGTTCAGAATAAAACAAAAAAAGCTTTAAAAACTCAAGAGGGAAGAGAATAGAGCCTGCAGACCCTAGACCTGTGAACTCGACTTCAAGTCCCGGGAAAACTCTAGAGCAAATCATGGAAGAGATGATGGCGAACATGAGAAGGAAGCACTGAGGGCAGAGGAAAGGGCTTCGTCCTGAGCGGCCGGGCCAGACGAGCCTCGGCTCCCTTTCTGGCAGGACCGCTGAAGTCGGAGAGGAGGCAATGCTCTCACATCGTCCTAGATTCTAGCGAAGCTTTCGATACGATTGCTGGGGGAAATGGGGGGAGGGGTAGAAATTAGATTGAAATCGCGTCAGACGGTTCCAGGACTGGCCGGATGGTCAGTCAGTGCCCGGGCTCGGTGTTTAGGAGGCAGGGATGTCTCTGGTGAGATGCTGCAGATCTGCGCCTGGCTCCGGCGGCTTAACCCGTTATCAGTGATTTGGTTAAAGCTGGAGATGCTGAGGCGGGAGGATAACGTCAAGATGCAGAGAAATCTCAGCAGTTTGAGCACGTGGCCAAATGGAATAGGACGGAGTTCAGTAGGGTGAATGAGTCTTCCATTTTAATACCAAAAAATCGATGTTATAAACGTAAGATGGAAGAGTCATGAATTCACAACAGTTCTGAAAAAGATCCGGGGGTTTTAGTGGACAGCAGACGGGCGAGAGCTCTTTGTGGCCGAGTCTGTGGATCTCCAGGCGCCCCCCTGTCCTTGGGGGAGTGTCGGGGACATCTTGAGTTCTTGGAGCCAGAACGGGTACCATAGGGCTGGGTGACGATGACTTTGAGTCCCGGACGTGGGACGGGGGATCCCTCCCGAAGCCTCCTCCCTGGACTTTAGCGCTTCATCTATAAAGTGATGGGGGTGGGACTCGGTCTGACCGCTTCCTCTCCTGAGCCTGGGCCCCCGTAAGGGTCCCTTCTGAGCCTGCGCCCATTGGAGCACGCTTCTGTCCCTGTTGGGGGCCCCAGCTGGTAGCCGTGGGAGGACCCCAACAGGAGGGGGGCTGGGGGCCAGTGCTCTGGGTTTCAGTGAGAGGCCGGGCTTGGGCCGGGACTGGCGAGGCTGAATCTGAGGGAGGGACCGCGCTCCACTGGGAAGGCGCCGTGCTTGGGTGTTAGCTCACCAGTCAGAGGGGGCTGGGGGGGCTGGGGGAGGACGAGACACCCAGGCCTGAAGCCTGAGCAGAGGAAATGTCACACTTTCCATCTCTCCCCTCGGTGCCCTCCCCCAAATAAACACTGAGAACTTTTGGGGGCTTTGCCAGGTAAACTTCCTCGGGGCTCCCTGTCGGGTGTGAATGAAAGAACTGATTGAGCGGCCGCTGGAAAGGAAAGCCGGGCCAACGTGAGCAAACCCATAAAACCTCCAGTGTTTATTTTCACTCCCAAACACTAAATCAGGCTGTTCCGCCGTCCCCTCCCCGACAGGCTCGGGCTGGGGTCGCCGGGCGGGGGGGCAGGACGAGGGGGGGTCTCTGATGAAACAAGCTTTGAGATGGAACTTTTAAATTTGAGTGGGGAGGGTGTGTTCTAGGAGTGAGCTGGGGGAGGCCGTGGCCCTGCATGGCCGGGGGTCCCACGGCCCTTGAAATGTGGGGGCTTTGTTTCAGAAGAACTGATGACAGTGATGGGTGCGATCTGACTGGGAAAACCTTCTGGGCCCCTGGGCCCCTCCTCCAGCCCCGGTCCCTGGGCCCCTCCTCCAGCCCCGGCCCCCTGCTCCTTCAGAGCAGGGTGAAGCAGCAGCCCGAGGGGAGCGGATCCTCCCTTGCCCACCCCAAAAGGGGCTGGGGGCTCGGGGGCATCTTCTGTTCCTGCGTCATGGAACTGGGCCTTCCCTGTGGTGCAGTCATCGGGCACCTAAGGGTCTGGGTCTAAAAGAAGGAATGTCCCCTTGCTTCCCAGAAACCCAAGAAGTGGGCGGGGCCGTGCCCACGGGCAGCCCCTGGGCTGTGGCCCAAGGCCCCCACCCCGCCAGGGTCACAGGCCTCCGCCACGACCCCCAAATGTGACGCTGTTTCCCCATCGCCTTTGGGGAGCAATAAGGCTGGCCCGCTTGGCCCGGTGGGGACCGGGCTGTCATCCTGCCCCTGTGAGGAGGGAAGGGGGCGCCTGGGTGACCTTGCCCAGACCTTGGGGGGGGGGAGTAACGTGTCGCCCCCCGGAGCCGGCATTCTGAGGCAGCTCGGAGAGGAGGCACAGGTTACCGCCCGCAGGACTTCGGAGGGCGCCCATGGCGAGGGCTCCTGGGGCACCGGCGGGCCTGGCCATCAGCCCTTCCGGTCGGCCTGGGGCACCCGGACATCTCGGGTCTCCTCTCGCACTGATGCGTCACCCACCGCCCAGCCAGGCCGGTCTCTGTGGGAGTGTCTCGGCTCCCCGGGGGTGACGGGGAGCTCACTACCACTCAGAGGCCCAGGGAGCCCTCAGGGTCTGGCCCCGCCCTCTGAGCCGGGCCTGAACCAGAACGTCAGGGCTTCCGGTGACTCCCTTCAGTCGGGCAGCTTGGTCCATGTCCCCCAGCGTGGGAGCGCCGCCCGCTCCGGAGCCCGGAGCCCGGGTCCGAAACCCGCCCCTCCATGGCCTCCGCCCCTTTTTTCCGACTTGAAACAAGACAGTGGAGGACCCAGAGCCACCCGCGGGGGAGGGGGAGGGGCGTGGGCCCAGGCAGCTCGGCTCACCCCGTCGTTTTACATTGGGGGAAACTGAGGCCCAGGCACTGCCCTGTCCCGCGGGGGATGGGAAGGTGGCGCACGTCCCTGCAACAGTCCTGGCACCAGGGCCCGGCACGCAGGGGGCGCTCGGCACGGTTTAGCGGCTGGCGGGCTCCGGCTGGTTAGGGCCCTCAGTCCGAGCCCGGCTCTCCCGCCCGAAGGGCTCTCGTCGCTCCCCAGGCCGCCGCCTTCCTGCCGGAGGGAAGGAGCTGCTGTCTGAGGGCCTCCTCCCGCCCCTCGCACACTGGGGGGCCCAGGCACGCGGGGAACAATGCCCCAGTGTCTGCCGCCACGATGCCTTGGTTGTGCGCGCGCCCGCGGTCCCCCTCCTTCGGGAGGTGTGTGCGCATGTGCGTGGGGGTTACAGAGGCCGCTTCCCGCGGCCCGACGGCAGCCGGGCCGCCCGCTACAATGCCCAATTGTGGTCTTTGTGGAAGGGCTGGGGGGCGGGGCCTCCCGCTTATGAAAACAGCGCGCGGGGAGCCAGCCGGGAACAAAGGGGCTTTCTGGCGGGCCGCCTCTCATAGACGGGGCTCTGGCTATCCCTCTGCGGGCTCCTTCCCCTCCTGGAGCCGGGCAGGGGCCTGCGCCGAGCCCCGGGCCGATGAGCTCACGGGCAGACGGGCCTTCATTAAGCGCGCAGACGCCGCCGGGCCGGGCCGGGCCGGGGAGCCAGGGAGGGCCTCGATCCGGCTCCCCGCCGAGTGCTTGCGAGGGGGCGCTCGCTGCACGTGCAGGAGGGGGGGGGCGGGGAGGGGGAGAACGCCCGGGCGGACGGGAGCTGTGAGGGACATGCTCGGCGTGTGCCCCGCTGTGAGGGCCCGTGCGCGCGTGTGCACATGCGTCTGTGTGTGAGTGCGTGTGCGCGTGTGCCCCGCTGTGAGGGCTCGTGCGCATGTGTCTGTGTGTGAGTGCGTGTGTCTGTGTGTGAGTGCGTGTGTGCGTGTGACCCGCTGTGAGGGCTCGTGCGCGCGCATGTGCGCGTGCGTCTGTGTGTGTGAGTGCGTGTGTGCGTGTGCCCCGCTGTGAGGGCCCGTGCGCGCGTGTGCACATGCGTCTGTGTGTGAGTGCGTGTGTGCGTGTGCCCCGCTGTGAGGGCCCGTGCGCGTGTGCACATGCGTCTGTGTGTGTGCGTGTATGCGTGTGTGCGTGTGACCCGCTGTGAGGGCCCGTGCGCGCGTGTGCACATGCGTCTGTGTGTGTGTGCGTGTGTGTGCGTTTGCCCCGCTGTGAGGGCCCGTGCGCGCGTGTGCACATGCGTCTGTGTGTGTGCGTGTATGCGTGTGTGCGTGTGACCCGCTGTGAGGGCCCGTGCGCGCGTGTGCACATGCGTCTGTGTGTGAGTGCGTGTGCCCCGCTGTGAGGGCCCGTGCGCGTGCGTCTGTGTGTGTGAGCGCTGTGTGGGGAAGGGCCAGACTGAGGGTCTAGCCTTGGAGGGAATGGATCCGTGATCCCTTTAACTAGCTTTTCAGGGCCTACTTCTCCCTGGAAGCCTCCTAGTGATAACTTGTAGATATAGGGAGGTGGGGGCTAGATAAATTCATGGGGGGGCAGCTAGTGCATGGAGGGGGGGGCTTAGAATGGGGACCTGAGTTCAAATTCTGCTCCTGGGACACTGAGCAAGTCCCTCCGACCCCTCTCCCCCTCTGTGATAGCGCCTCGGGAGTGAGTTACCGTGGGTCCTGTGGACCCACTTAACAGTTACTTTATTTTGTAATGCATTGGAAGAACAATTTCTAACATTTGTTTTCTCCTTTGACCTTCGAGTTCTAATTTCTCTCCCCCCACTGAGAAGATGAGGCGTCTGACAGTTCTACGTTAGTCCCGTATGAATGCGGCCCAGGAAGCCCCGGAGAATAAAGGGCATTTAAAATATGTGTATAATAAACGAATGCTTTGCTTTCCATTGGGACGCCATCGGTTCTTTCTCTGGAGAAGGGTCCCTCAAGCCTTTCAGAAGCGTTTGGGGACTATTTCTGAGAAAGCCGAGTCATTCCCTCCTAATGGCCGCACTTTGTCGCTGCGGCGACTTCTCCTGCCTCTGCCCCGTCACTTTTCATGGGTTCATGGAAATCTTTCCAGATTTTTCTGAAAGCATCCTGCTCGTTACTTCTTGAAGCACAGTAGCATTCCGTTACATTTATATTCCAAATTCATCCAGCCATTCTCCACTTGATGCATGACCTCTCAATTTCTAATTCTTTTCCACTCCCAAAAGAGCTGCTATGAATTTTTGTACAAATAGGTCCTTTTCCTTTTCCTTTAAAAAAATCGCTCTGGACACAGACGTAGCAGTGGCAGGGCTGGCTCCAAAGGTGGCCGCGTACAGCCCTGGGGCTGGTTCCAAAGCACCACAGAATGATTGTTCTGAATTCTACCAGTAGTGCAGCAGTGCCCAGCTGTCCATATTTCCTCCAACTCGTGTCATCGTCCTTTTCCTATTAGCCCACCTGACGGTTGTGAGATAGCTCAGAATTGTTTTCATTTTCAATCCTTTAATCAATAATAATTTAGTGCGTTAGATCTTTTTTTCATGTGACTATAGGTAGCTTTGATTTCTTCATCAGAAATCTACTAATTCATCCTTTTTGACCATTTATCAGTTGGAGGATTCTCTATGCCGCGGGCCAGATGCAGCCGCTGAGGACGTCTATGGGCCCGCCGGGTTATGGGCTGAGGGCAGAGACAGAGTGAGAGCTTTTGTTTTTACCATAGTCCGGCCTCCCACAGTCTGAGGGACGGGGAACCGGCCCCTGTTTGAAAAGTCTGAGGACCGCTGGGCCAGACCATGAACCAGTCCACTCTTTGTTACACCCTCCCCCATCCCTTTCCAGTTCCTTAGGGGGTAAGATAAACTTCTATACCTAACTGTGTCTGTTAATCCTTTTTTGAGTCAATTCTGATGAGAATGAGGTCCAAGTATTTCTATCCTCCCCTCAACTATAAAGGTTCTTTTGTAGCTCTTTTATGTGAGAATTCATCATCCAGTTTGGCACATAACAGGTGCTTAATAAAGGCCCACTGTCTCTCAGCTTTGCTTCTGGAAGCCAGTATGGGCCTTGATGGTGTATCGTGTCCTCACACAGAATCACAGCTAGGAATCCTTGGGCACATTTAGTGGAACAGGATTTAGTGATGACGGGTAGTAGGAGAGGAAATAAGTTGGACCTGAGGGAAAAAATGCTGTGGGAAAAATGTCTTGGGGCAGTTGCTTGGTGGGTCACCGCCCTCGTTCTGGCCTCATCCTGGACCCTCTCTGTTACACATCAGATATTTCCAAGGACCAGAATCTGAAACTTCCCCCCATTTCATAGTTGGGGTCACTGCGGGAGCCCTCTTTGAGTTCTGATTTCCTCTGCAAAGGGTACCTTGAGTCTGCCTTTCATTAGCAGAGATGATTGGCAGGGCCTGAGCCCAGTGGCCTGGCTCGGGTGATCACCCTCCCACTTTCATGAATCCTGGAACATGGGTTAACTCACTTCCACCATGAGTCAGAGGTTTGCTTTCTCACAATTCTGTCCTGTCTCTTCTTTTTCTCCTGTTCAACATAGACCCTTATGCCATAGTCTCCTTCCTCCATCAAAGCCAGAAGACGGTGGTGGTGAAGAATACACTGAATCCCACTTGGGACCAGACACTCATCTTCTACGAAATTGAGATCTTTGGGGACCCCAAGACTGTCTCAGAGAACCCCCCCAGCATTGTGGTGGAGCTGTATGATCATGACACTTATGTGAGTGCACCTCCCTCTGGTTCCCCACGCCGCCCAGAACAGCATGAAGTAGTCCTCATAATTAGGAAGGAAGCGGCCTGGTATAGTTTATAGAGTCAAGGGGACTTGCTTCTGGCTGGAGGCAAATCACTCCGCCTCTCAGCTTCCATTTTCTCATTTTTAAAATGGGGCACAATAATAGCCTCTCCCTCCCAGGGTGTCGTTATGAGGGTCAGATGGGATAATTTTGTCATTTCTGGACATATCTTCTTACTCTTGCTCCCGCCCTAGAACTGAGCTGTCCCTACGGTATTTGACAATGTGTGCAACATCCTGCTTCCCTCCTGCCCTACCTTGGTGCTGAGAGCAGGGGGTTTGTGGCTCTGCTTTTTTTTTTTTAATTTTAATAGTTTTTTTTGCCAGATATATGCATGGGTAATTTTACAGCATTGACAATCGCCAAACCCTTTGTTCCAATTTTTCTCCTCCCCCCGCCCCCCCCAGATGGCAGGTTGACCAATACATGTTCACTATGTTAAAGTAAAATTAAATACCATATATGTATACATGTCCAAACACTTGTTTTGCTGCACAAAAAGAATCGGACTTTGATATAGTGTACAATTAGCCTGTGAAGGAAATCCAAAATTGTGCCTTGTTTTTAACGACTCCGCACGGTTTGTGATGCTGGGTTCCTCCGCGTTTACCATAGGGTGCCGACGAGTACCTAGGGCGCTGCATCTGCCGACCAAGTCTGCAGCAGGCGCCGAGGCTGACCTGGTTCCCAATTGTGAGGGGAGGCCGACCTGCTGGAGAGCTTCTTGCAGCCTTTGAACTCATCCAGAGGGAGAAGGTGAGACTGGCCAGGGGAGAACAAAAGAGGATGAGGCAAGATCTTGGATCTTAGATGTTCTGTGTTGATTGGGTCTGCCTTTGTGGGCTCTGAGATAGCCAGGGGTTTAAGTCCTGATTTTTCCTCTCAGTTGGGAAAGGGGATCATGTTGCAGCTGGATGGACCTTATCGGGGAAAGCTTCTGGGAGGAAGTGTTTTCTGAGTAGCATTTTGAAAAAGGTCAGATAAATAAGTCAGGAGAGAGGATTCTTGTGGGAAAGTTGGAGGAAAGAGTTCCCTGGAGGAGTGAAATTGGGAGAAGCACTAACATCTTCAGATTATGGAACGGATAGGAATGACATTTTTTCCTCCTTTTTCCCATAGCCGGCGATTCACCATATCCCTGGTTTCGAGGTAAGCCCTATACTTTTTCTGCTTTCCAGAAATTTCTACTTATATGAATTGAGAAAAAAAATGAGAGAGAGAGAGAGAGAGAGAGAGAGAGAGAGAGAGAGAGAGAGAGAGAGAGAGAGAAAGAGACAGACAGACACACAGACACACACACAGAGAGAGACAGAGAGGAGAGACAGAGAGAGACAGAGAGACAGACACAGAGAGAGAGAGAGAGAGAGGAGAGAGAGACAGACAGAGAGAGAGAGAGGGAGAGAGAGACAGACAGAGAGAGAGAGACAGAGAGAGAGAGACAGAGAGAGACAGAGAGAGACAGAGAGAGAGAGAGAGACAGAGACAGAGACAGAGACAGAGACAGAGACAGAGAGGGACTGAGAGAGAGACAGAGAGAGACAGAGAGAGAGAGACAGAGAGAGAGACAGAGAGACAGAGAGAGAGAGATGGAGAGAGACAGAGAGAGAGACAGAGAGAGACTGAGAGAGAGACAGAGAGACACAGAGAGAGAGACACAGAGAGAGAGACAGAGACAGAGGGACTGAGAGAGAGACAGAGAGACACAGAGAGACACAGAGAGAGAGACAGAGAGAGACAGAGAGAGAGAGAGACAGAGAGACACAGAGAGACACAGAGAGAGAGACAGAGAGAGAGAGAGAGACAGAGAGAGACAGAGACAGAGAGACAGACAGAGAGAGAGAGAGAGACAGAGACAGAGAGAGACAGAGACAGAGAGAGACAGAGACAGAGACAGAGACAGAGAGACAGAGAGGGACTGAGAGAGAGAATCTCCACAAAATCTTAGTAGATATTGGCCAGCAAGGACTGTTACTATTCAGAAGCCCAAGTTTCTTTTCCTAGGACTTCTGCCTCAGGGACACAACCCTTTTATGTCTTGTCACCTTCCTGAGCACTGAGTCAGTAGGGCTACTCCTTCAGCCAGACACCAGGAAAGCCCAGTTCTTCCTTGGCTCCGTCTGTGGTGACAGGCTAAGGACCGAGGAGTCACAGAATCCCGTGGCATCCAGCTCAGCAAACGAGCCTCTGTTTGGGGATTCGATGCTTTTCTCAGCCGGGTCATTCTAGCTTGGCTTCTTTGAGAAGTCTGTCTTCCCTAATTATTGTTATTGTTGCTACTATCAATATCATCAATATTATATTACTGGGAACCTCCAGAATAAGTGCCTCAAGGTGGAGGAACCTGATGTATCACCACCATTGAAACCCATATTTTCTGAGCCCCCATTAGTGTGGTTCTTTTGCTAAGCCAACTAGAGAGCACACTCATTTAAAGATACTTCAAACAGCACACAAAATAAACAGTGAGAAAGATCCCCCCTGAACAGACTTGGACAATCTGCCGTGGAATATCACTCAGCAAAAAAGGCGCACCTGATGGGCACGAATGGGCTTGAGGAATATGTGTGGCTGCAACATTCTTCCCTTACAATACGCCTTTGTAATGAGTAGCAGGAATACTGTTGTCACCATTTTACAGACAAGAAAACTGAGGCCTAAGGAGGTTAAGGGGCATGTCCCAGATTACTTAGGGAACAGTTGGGAGGGACAGAGCTGGGATATGCGCTTTAGTTTTCTGATCCCAAATCCATTTTTTTTTTTTTTTTTTTTAGTATTTCCCTACATGTTTTTTTTTCCCCTATAGTTTCTCTCCAGTTAATTCTCTTTTCTTCCTTTTCTTTCTACATTTACAAAGTCTTCTGTTCAAGGGCCTTTGTTACATAGAACACTCAGAGGGCTGGCTCTCGCCCGTCCAGGGCAGTTTTGAAAGCAGGAGTGTGGCACTGGTCACCCTGGTCCCTTAGCCTTGGTGGCCTCACCCAGCATCTCTTTCTTCCAGTGATCAGGAACTTCTTTTATCTAACCTAAGGGGGCATATGTGGGTAGCTGACTTTTACCTACACGTCCTCCTGATTATTTATTGAGGGGTGGGATTGCCGCTGGGTAATTAACAGTGCTATGTTTGCTAAGTGCTTGGTGTGCTGGGCAAAGCGGGATGGTTCCGCCCTCAGAGAGCCTGCATTCTCTCAGACCGCACACGTACACGGCAGCCTGGGTCCTTTGGCAGGCCGGACCTGGGAGTGCGAGGCTCGGGCTGTTCTCCTGCCTCTCCTCCCCGCTCTGTCTCTCTCTCTCTCTGGGTGTGTGTCTCTCTCTCCCCCAGAGCACGCACGCGGCTTCTCCCAACTGTTTTCTCATCTTCTTTAGCTCCTCTAAACCCCACTCCAAATGACTGGGACAAGATTCAGAGGGAACCATGGCTGTGAAGCTTGTCACAAGCCATCTAAAGTGGGCCATGAATATTCATGATTATTAATGAGGGATGTATTTTTTTTTCTCTTGATTTCCTATTTCTTCCTTTCCTGAAAATCAAATGACTTTAATGGAATAACTCACCGCGTGCCCCAGTCGAATGAGATAACCAGCATCATGGAAGAGGTGAGTTGGACTGCACTGGGTCAGCTCCTAACCCTAACCCTAAAAGGGGCTAGAAGAGGTTGGGCACGGTACCTTCGTATGACGGGTTCTGTATTGTTGGAGAAGTAAGAGAAGGGGCAGCTAATGCCCCCGACCAGCGACTCCCTCCTAGGACTAGGAAGGATCGGCCTATAGGCCTTTATTAAGGGGCTCCTGTGGGTCGGCGGCAAGACCAACCATACTGGTCTGGTGGGGGGAGGTCGGAACTGGGGTGATGGTTGTGCGAATGTGGAGAAGGGGGCGCGTGTGACTGACGGGGCCAAGGCAGAAATGAGAAGATTCGCCAGGTCAGAAATGTGGGCTGAGAGCGAGTGAGGAGCGTGTCGGAGAGAAAATGTTGCCTTGGAAATGATACTGGCCAAAAGGCAGTGGCTGATGTACGACCCTGGGAGCGTGTTCAGTTTGCGGCGCCACGTTTTAGGACTGAAGTTGATAAATGGAGTGTCCAGGGCCGGGCGGGAGGATGGCTAAAGCCCTTAATGCTGTGCCTTAGGAGCACCGTTAGAAAGAATCGGAAAAGAAAAGAGGTGAGAGCTAATGGCTCTCCTCAAGTGTATGAGGGGCTATTATGGGAAAAGGGTTAGGTTAATTCTACTTGTCCCCAGAGGGAAGAACTTGAAATATTAGGTAGGAGTTGCAAAAATTTCATAAGGAGAAACTTCCAGGCTCTGAGTGTTGTTCCGTAGTGGAAAACTGTGAGTTTCCCTTTCGATGGAGGTCTTTCTTTTTTAAAGTTAGTATTTTATTTTCCCCCAATTATATGTAAAGACACTTAACATTTGTTTTTGAAACTTTGAGTTCCAAACTCTCTCCCTTCTTCCCTCTCCCCCCGCCACTGAGAAAGCAAGCAATTCAACATAAATTATACAAGTACAAAACATTTCTCTAGCCCCCCCCCCCAAAAAAAAACCTTCAGGAAAGATAAGAAGAGCGACAAAGGATGCTTCATCCTGTATTCATACGCGCTTTTCATCCCAAGTCCTTCAGAGTTGTCTGGCATCTTTACGTTGCTGAGAAGAGCAAAGTCTCAAAGTGGGGTGGTCACCGTTGGAGGGGCTCCAAGGGGTTTCTTGGGCTAAGGGATACTTGAGGTCCTTTCTGACCCTGAAATGCTCTGCCCTGGTGATGTTCCATTTTCCGGGGAAAATCTCCCTTACCAGGAAGGAATGAAGACAAATGGGTAGAATCAGTCATTCGATCAATCCAATAAGCACTTATTAAACACTTACTCTCTGCCAGGCAGTGTGCTGGAATCCAAAGGAAAAGTCTCTGTCCTCTGAGAACTTAGACTGGATCCCCACCCCCGTCCTCCGAGCCCGAGACCTTTCTGGACTGGACAGAGTCCGGTGCTGAGTGTTTGTGGGAGAAGCTGCTTCGGAGGAGACGTGTTTCTCACTCCAAGGAGCCCTTGCTCTGGAAACGCTTGTTTTATGTTGTGTGCTATTGTGCCATTTCTGGGTCACTAATAGTCTGGCACGGGCCCCCTCCTCTCCACTTTGCCCTCCACCCAACAGAGCCAGGAACCTTCTGTCAAGTTCCGGTCTGCCCATGTCATGCTGCCCGCTGCCTCTGGACAAATACAGACTCAGGCTGGCCTTGAAGGTCCTCCCCAATCTGACTTCCTCCCGCCTTCCGGCTTTGTTTCATCTTCCTTTCATGTATTCTGTTTTCCAGTTAAGCTCTTTTCCAAATTCTCACACAGGTCACCTCGCCCCAGGCTGTGGATTGTTTTTTGCTGTTCAGTCAATTTTCAATCTTTGGGGTGTTCTTGGCAAGGACACTGGAGGGTTTGCCATTCCCTTCTCCAGCTCGTTTGACACATGAGGAAACTGAGGCACACCTCAGTGACCTGCCAGAGTCACACAGCTGCTCAGTGTCTGAGCCGGATTTGAACTCGTGAAGTTGAGCCTCCTTGACTTCAGGCCCAGCGCTCTATCCACTGCCCCTTCCACGAAATGTAGGACCCCTAAGTGCACGATACAAAGGTAAATAAAAGCCCAAACCATATTTTGAATTTGGAATCAGAGGGAGCTGGGTTCAAGAGTTCTGACTTTGCGCTCTCCTGATTGACCTCAGGGAAGTCAGGAGAGAGGAGCTTCTCTGGGCCTCAGTTTCCTGATCTGTCCAATGAAAGAACTGGGCTGGATAACTTGATCTCTCCGGCTTGAAAGCTCTTTTACCATCATCTCCTTGCCCTACTCCCTCTGGGGCCTCAGTTTCCCGATCTGTAAATTGAAGGTGGTGGGTCTGATGACCTTGAAGGCCACTCCTCCGCTCTAGGTCTAGGCCCCTAGGAAGGAGCTGAGCCCTAGCAGGCTGTGGCTCCCCCAACATTCCACAGTATCAGAGCTAGGGTTGGACCCCAGGTCTCCTCTGCCTGCAGACGCTGTCCCCCGGAGGGGCCTGAGCCGACCTTGAAGGCCCCTTACATTCTCTAACACTAAAGCCCCTTTTTGCCTTCTGCCTCTCCTGACTCAGCCTCCTCCCCTCTTCTCTACCCCTCATTCTTCCATCTCTCCTTTGTTCAGAAAACAAAAGCTGGGCGCCATAACCAGAGGGAACAAACTCTGAAGCCCGCTGGGAAGGAGACTGATGTGGGGGGGAGGCCCCTTGCTCTCATTCCAGGATTTGGAAAAGGAGGTGATCCTGGCTTGGGGCAGGGAGGAGGAATGGGGGGGTCTGCAGCCAGCTGGCCCAAGCTGAGGGCCCCTGCGTCCGGCTCCCGTAGGAAAGCACTAGGGTGGAGCAGCTGCCATCACCCCTTAGTCCCACTCTAAAGGGCTTGCTCCGATGGCAGGAGCGAGCCCCCCTTCTCCCTCTGCCTGCCGAGTGTGGGGAGGGGGGACAGATACCGACAAGGCCCACTGGGGAGCGTCCCCCCAAGTTAGGAGCGGGAAAGAACTTTGGTTTTCAGGAAATTGCCAGGAGTTGCTTACCTGCCTCCCCCTACCCCAACTTCACAAGAAAGTGGGGCAATTTCTTTTCTAAGTTAATGAATCCTCCCCCAGAACCAGCCCCCTCCTCCCCCCCTCCCCTGCCCCCAACCTTGGCTTTAATTTAAAACATTGTTTTTGCTGGGAAGTGTAATTAGAGCAACATGTTATTCCTAATGAGCCCTCGGAGCATGAGGGGACAGACAATGGAGGTCTCCAGGCTCTGTTGTTAGACCGGGTCCTGCCGACGCTGTGGTGGCCACTGTCGGGGCTCCCCGGGCCCCTCCGGCCATCTGGCCCTCTCCGAGGCAGCGCCGGCAGACAGGCTGGAACGACAAGCTGTTTTTCAGTCCTGTCTGGCTCTCCATGACCCCATCTGGTGCTTTCCTGGCAAAGGTACTGGAACGGTGGGCCATCTTACAGATGAGGAAACTGAGGCAGACAGAGGAAGTGGCTTGCCCGTGGTAAGGGTCTGAGGCTGATTTGAATGAGAACGATGGGTCTTCCTGGCTCCAGATGGGCTCAGATCTTACTTCCTCCCCTTTCTACCTGGGTGATCTCAGGGGAGTCAGTTGATCTTAGATTCCTCATACGTAGGGTTAGAAGAAAATGGTCTCCTCGATTCCTTCCGGTTCTGGATCCGTGGCCCCAAGAGCTCGCTTCTTGGGACCTCAGTTTCCCCGTCCGTGAAACAAGAATAGTGGACTAGATGATCCTGGAGCTTTGTCTGGCTGCGAGAGCTGGTTGTTAGATTTTCATGATTCACACCTAGAAATGGGCCCCTCCAAGTCAGGGACCGAGTTGTTTCTGTTGTTTGTCTAGACTTAAAGGGGGGGATGGGAAAATGTTGCTAAAGGAGATTAAATTGAAAAGGTTGCCCCTCCCCTCTGGCAGCAACTGGGAGATGAGAAGCAGGGACGCCCCTCCCCTCGCCCCACCCGGGCTCCCCTCTGCCGTGCCTCCGCCAGTTGCTCCTTTCACGCTGGATTTCTTCACTCCACCACGGGCCCAAAGGGGCAGCAGGGTCACCGGGGGTCACAGCTCATGAAGAAGGTCCGGCTCAGGGGCTTCTCGCCTGCCGCTGAGCAGACACCTTTGGGACTCACCCCCGAGAGCCGGGCAGTGCCACGCTTTATAGGGCATACAGCCGGGCAGAGAGGGC
Source organism: Sminthopsis crassicaudata (assembly GCF_048593235.1). Classification (NCBI taxonomy): domain Eukaryota; kingdom Metazoa; phylum Chordata; class Mammalia; order Dasyuromorphia; family Dasyuridae; genus Sminthopsis; species Sminthopsis crassicaudata. Next base: position 26,926,217 of record NC_133618.1, read on the forward strand.
TGGGCGGCGGGAGTCTCCCGGGTTCGGACGGGCCTCCTGCTCCCACCTAAGCGAAAGCAAAGCCGTGTCTGTGAGGAACTTTGCAAACCTCGTGTGCTCGGCAAGCGGCTGCTAGCTAGTGTTCTCCCAGCTCTATGGGAATGCTGCTTAGTTTTTATTCTCATTCGGCTTCTCAACCACCCTGTGGGAGTACATGTGGCTATTTCCCCATTTTACAGATAAGAAAACTGAGGCACAGAAAGAGGAAGTGACTGGCTCAGAGTCACAGAGCTAATAAGTGACTGAGGCAAGCCCCCGACTCCAACTTGTCACCTTCCAGCGGCTTACGGGCCTCCCAAGATGAGGAAATCACTCTGGCTAGTAGATGGCTCAGTGGATAGAGGACTGGTCCTGAGGTCAGGAGGACCCGAGTTCAAATCCAGCCTCAGACACTTAATAGTTACTAGCCATGTGACCCTGGCAATCACTTAACCCCCACTGCCTTGGGGGGGGGGGGAGAAGAAGATTCTCTGTCCCATCTTTGAATGATTCCCATGTTAGGAAATCTTTCTGGCCCAAGGCAAACAGGGTCCCTGATGTCCGGCCTGTGGTAACCCCTTTTCCACTGGCCTGCCCCAGCAGTGTGGACAGAGCCGCCAGTTAGGGTTGGAGACCACAGAGGGGACCCCTCCAATGGCAGAGAGCCGGTGCTGCCCTGGCCTGGGGCGCTCGTCTCTGGTGTCCCGGGTCTCATGGACGCTTTCCTGGCAAAGACCCCCGGGTGTTCACCACTTCCTAGCCTGACTAGGAAGTCCTCAGGCTCCCAGGGGCCCCTGGACGAGCTCCCGAGCCCTTCATTTGGCCGGGCCCGGCCTCCCTTGGTGAGGGAGACCTCCCCTTCAGGGGGTCTTGGTTGCAGGCAGACGGGCCGACTTCCTGCTCCCCAAACTTGGGCTTCCATCTCTGGGCCTTTGAATCCCCGGCGTCCTTCAGGGCCCGAGGGAAGGTTTTCTCAGTCCCTCCTGATTTTGCTGCTCTTTCCCTTCTTCCCGCATTCCCGGGGAGCGTGAGCTCCTTCAGGGCAGGCGACCCCCCTTTGTGTATCTGCCCACAGTAGTCAGTCTTGTAGCAGGAAGGAGGGGGGTGTGAGAGAGGGGGGCCGGAGCACAGAGTGCAGAGGTCATGGATGCTCCTGGCCGGGACGGAGACCACGGGGCGGGCAGGGACTGGGCCTGGTGCTGAGGGCACGCGGGAGCCTTCAGATGTTCTTGAGCAGGGGACGTTACGGGAGAGGGACTGGTGCGAAGTGTGAGGGAGTCTGGCCTGGCGGAGGGATGGGCCGCCCTGAAAGCTTCCCCGTGGGGAGCGCCTGAGAGGGAGGTGGGCAGAGGGGCCCGGGACACCGGCTGGAGGCCGGCAGGGCTGGCTCAGGGCCCACTCAAAGGCTGGGTGACCCCGGACACACCGTCCTCTGGGCCCAGAGAGGAGACGCTCCCCCAGGACATCCGGTCCGGGTCCGGCTCTGCAGAGTGGGACTCAAGAACCTCGAAGCATTCCGGGGCCCGTCAGGAGAAAAGGGGGGGCTTCTGGGGCTGGGAGCGCTGCTGGGGGCCGGCCGGGACACGGACTCCGTCTAACCTCCTTCTCTGCTTGTTCTCTCCCGGCCTCCTCCCTCTGTTGGCTCTCCACAGCTGTGCACACCTGCCCTCTTCCTCCAGGGCCTCATCCAAACGGTACATGCTCCCTGCGCCCTCCTCCTCCTCCTCCTCCTCCCCCTCCTCCCTCCCGCCTCCCCCGCTCTGGGTTCGCAGGTTCTGTGTGCGACTTCTGCAAAGCAGGGGGGGGGGGGGCGGACCCTCAGGGTCACCAAGCAAGGGAATGCTGGGTTGTGGAAGAGGTGAGAGATGAAGACCGCCCTGGGCGCTAGTGAGAGGGAGGGGACCCAGCAGGGTGGGCAGCGGGCCAGTTGGCCAGGTCCTGGCCGGTGGTGATTCCCCGGGGCAGCCAGTCCCTGTGGAGACGACATGCAGCTGGGACAAGCCTTGTTGTGCTTAGAGAGACGGACTTGGGGGGGGGAAGCATTTATGTAGCACCTACTAAGTGCCCGGCCCGGCTCCCATTGAACCCTCCCAACCCGGCTCCCCGGAGACGCAGCGGACAGGGAGCCAGACTCGCGTTCCCGTCAGGCCTCAGACGCTTCCTGGCTCTGGGACTGAGCAAGTACCTCACCTCTCTGCCTCAGCTTCTCCGTCTGTAAAATGGGCTGGAGAAGGAAGTCTCCCTTCCCAGAGCCAGATGCTGCTAAGCAACTACAACACTACAGGAAAACTCCAGGGGGCAGGGGCCATTATTGTCCCCATTCTAAAGATGAGGAAACCGAGGCAGACGGGGCTAATGATTTGCTAGCTGAGTCTTTACTCAAATCTTCCCGACGCCAAGCCCGGCCGCCCACTTGGACGCTTCTCTGGGTCCAGATCCCGTCCGTCCCTGACGCTGCCGCGTCTCTCCGTGCCCTCCGTCAGTCATCTGTGACTGAAAGTTCACATCCATCCAACAAACATGAAGCGCCCACTGTGCGCCAGCTGCTGGGGACAACTTTGTCTACAATGGAAAACGTCTTAAATCAACCAGCATTTATTAAGCTCCTACTGTGTTCTGGGTGCTCTGTTATCGATCAACCAATAAATATTTATTAAATGCCTACTATGTGCCAGAAGATACAAAGAGAAGCAAAAAACAAGGAGTCTGCCTCCCGGCAGGGGGCAACAGTGAGCAGACAGCTCACAGATATGCACAGAGTAGGGGGCAGGGAGCCTTCCCCCGCAGGACTTGAGCTCTCCCAAATGTCTCCAGAAGCGTCTCCCCCCTCCCTGAGAGCCCTTCACAGTGTGCGTTACTGGGCACTCATCACCCTGGCTTCCTGCGGCAGCTCCCAGCCCCCCCCCCCCCGCCCCATCTCCTGACTCTGGGCCTTTGCCCTGGCTGGGCCCCCCTCCACTTGATCCTGAAGTGCTCTTCCTTTTCTCCCAGCTTCTCTGGCTCCCTTCAGGACTCAGGACCCTCTGAGAGGGGCTTTCCCTCCCTCCAAGCTGGAGCAAGGCTCCTAGAGTTCCTTCTCCCCACTCTTGCAGTCCCTCACGATGATGGCAGCTCCTTTTAACTTCCTTCCTATTCTCAACGCTCAGGCCGGGGCCTGGCACATAGTAGGTGCTTCCTGTCTCCAATGCTCAGGGCAGTGTCCAACACATAGTAGATGCTTCATGTCTCCAGTGCTCACGATGGTGTCCAACACATAGTAGGTGCTTCCTATCTCCAATGCTCAGGACGGTGTCCAACACATAGTAGGTGCTTCCTATCTCCAATGCTCAGGGCAGTGTCCAACACATAGTAGGTGCTTCATGTCTCCAGTGCTCACAATGGTGTCTGACATATAGTAGGTGCTTCCTATCTCCAATGCTCAGGACGGTGTCCGACACATAGTAGGTTCTTCCTATCTCCAATGCTAAGGATGGTGCCTGGCACATAGTAGGTGCTTAATAAGTGCTTTGGGATTGATTAGTTGAATTTATATATGTGTTCTAGTAAATGTCTTTCCCTGTTTGCTCTTTTCCATTGTTTTTGTCCCTTTTCATTCCAAATCAATGTTGTGATTCATTAGCTTCCCTCGAAGGCCGGGCCCTGCTGGGACCACAAGGTTGGGGCTAGGACACGGTGCGTGGGGGAGACAAGGGGCCACACGGGGCAGGGGCGCAGCAGCAGAAGGACGTCTGGGTGCATTGGCTCCTGCTCAATAATGACTTTTCTTAGTCCTCTTAATTTACTGTGTCTCCCTTTTTTCCTGCCTCTCTCTCTGTGTTTCTGTCTCCCTGCTCTTTATGTCTCCATCTCCCCTTCCTCCCTCTCCCTTCTGCAGACTGGGGACACGGACCTGCCGTACCCTCCTCCCCAGAGAGAGGCGAACATCTACATGGTCCCCCAAGGCATTAAGCCGGTCCTCCAGCGAACGGCCATCGAGGTGGGTTGGGGTTGGGGCAGGTGGGGGGGCCCGGGAGGCAGGAGGTGAGGCCCGGGCCCAGGTCCTCGCCCACGGCCCTTGTCCCTTCCTGTCCCCGCAGATCCTGGCCTGGGGCCTCCGCAACCTGAAGAGCTTCCAGCTGGCCAGCATCACGTCCCCGAGCCTGGTGATAGAGTGCGGGGGCCAGGCGGTGCAGTCCTGCGTCATCAAGAACATCCGGAAGAACCCCAACTTCGACGTCAGCACCCTCTTCATGGATGTGGTGAGGGCCGGCCCCGGCTGACCGGGAGCCCCCGGCTCGCCCCTGGGGGGGGGTGGGTCCGCAGCCTTTCCCACTTGGAGATGGGCGGGGGGAGATCTCCGGGCTCGCTGCTCGGTCCCGCCTGGACTCGTCCTGGCTCTGGGACCCGGGCAAGCCTTAGTGACTCTGAGTCGGGGGCCCCTTCGTGGGCCCCTGTGAGGGTCACACCGGGCGTTGGCAAGTGCCGTGTAGGCCTCCAGGCCTCAGGGAGGGACCTCTGGGCTCCCGGCCTCGCTGGGCCTCCAGGTAGCCGTCCCCGCGGAGAGTGGAGCTCTGATGGAGATTGTTCCAGGCCAGACTTGGGACCCCCGGGGAGGGGAGCATGGCTGAGAGTCCTCCCCCTCTTACCCCTGACAGCGGCTGCCTCGGGAGGAGCTGTACTGCCCGCCCATCATCATCAAAGTCATCGACAACCGGCAGTTTGGGCGGCGGCCTGTGGTGGGCCAGTGCACCATCCACTCACTGGAGCAGTTTCTGTGTGACCCGTACTCCGAGAGCCCCTCTCCCGACGTGGGCTCGGGTATGGCGAGAGGGGCCCCGGGGGGGAGGGGCCGAGGGAGTGATGCATGTGGGGGCTCCGAGAGCCCCTGGGACAAAGGCCCGCAGCCTTTCCGGGGCTCTCCCACCATGTCTGCGCCTCCTTAGCTTTCCAGCAAGCGTTGCACCCTTATCCTGGGCCTGGCATTCAGGGCACCAGGCCCCGGGCTGTGGCCCTGCCCCTCCTCAGGGAACTGGCAAGGAAACGCCGCAAACAGCTGCGGCCTGCTCTTTTCTCCCGGCCTGCAGGAGGCCTCTGGGAAGGCCGGCGGGGGGGAAAGAGCTGAGAGGAGAAAAGGAGGGGACAGGGAGGAGAGATTGTGGGGGAGAGAATGAGACGAGGGAGAAAAGAGGGAAGGAAGGAGCGGAAGAGCAAAGGAGGTCGAAAGGAAAGGCAAAAGGAGAGAAAAGAAGGAAAGAAAAAAGGAGGGGGAGGGAAAGGAAGAAGTAGAGAAGGAAGGAATCAAGAGAAAAAAGAGGAGAGAGGGAGACCCAAGTCCAGATGGGCAGAGGGGGAGGAAGAACAGAGAAGACGGGGGGGGGGGGGGGGGGGGGGCAGAGACGCTGTACGGATGGCGGCCCGAGCTCCGGCTCTGGGATGATGTGGGCCCCAGTCCCCGGCTTGGGGCCGCAGGGACGGGGCTGAGCCCGCGAGGGCCAGGGGAGTGCTCCCGCTCCGGCCCCTCCGAGCCTTCCCTCCTCCCCCTGCAGATGACGTCAGCATCCTGACCCCCAGGGATGAAGTGCTGATTGACATCGATGACAAGGAGCCTCTCATCCCGTGCAGGTAGGGCCGCCTCTGCCTTTCTGCTTTTCGCGTCAGCAGAGAATCTTATCTGTGTTTTCTGCAGCACTTTTGAAGCCACAGAAAGGGCTTCATTTCTCCCCCCGCTGTCTCACACAGCGGGGTCCGGCGGCTGCGTTAACGGAGGGCCCGTGGTCCCTGACTGTTCTCGGGGAGCCCAGGGCTGGGGCTCGGGGGAGGGACGAGGGGACGGGCCTGGGCCGGGAACAAAGGCGGCCGGTGTGCTCGGAGCCTCCCTCAGGGGACCTGGGGAAGATGCCCAGTCCGGGCTCAGACGCAACTTAATTGGGCCTTGGGAACTTGGAGGAGAGACCTGGGGCACCTTCCAGAGCCCCCTCCTGCCCCCCCGCCCGTCTGGGACCCGGCTCCGGTCTGGGGAGGGAGCCAAGCCCAGGGGGGAGGGAGGCGGGCCTGGGGGAGGGGGCTCGCTCACACTGCCACCATTTGTAAGTGGGGGGGCCGTGCCCCTCTGGGGGGGATGTGCCCCGTGGGGGAAAGCCGACCTCGCGCTGCCGCCCGCGTCATCGCCAACGGAATCAGCCCATCAGTATGAATCCCTTCTAACGGGGGCGCGTGCGGAACTCGGCTCGGGTTCTCCATGCGCACACAAAGTCTCTGACCCCAGGGGAGTCTGGGAGGAGGCAGGGGGAGGACCTGGAGGGAGATGGGACCTTAAGGAGAGAGGGAGGCGAGGAGCAGGAGCACCCACGGGCACCCTGGGCTCGGGAGCAAAGAGCTGGGCGTGGCTGGAACACCTGACCGCATTGGGGGAGGGGAAGTCCAGGGCGTGGGCCGCGGAAGGGCAGGGAGGTCTCCCACGGTGGGGGGAGGGGACCAATCCCGATTTGGACAGGCTGAGTCCACGATGACTCCGGGACGTCCCCTCCAGGATGTCTGATAGCCTAAAGGTCGGGGAGATGAGCACCCCGAAACTGCTGGCCCAGGATGACTAACCCGTGGGGGCTGGCGAGAGGCCCGAGAGCGTGGGGAGAAGAGATGGACGGGCCCGGGAGCGGGAGGAGCCCGCAGAGACCCGGGAGGAGCCCGCAGAGACCCGGGACAGCCCGCAGAGACGCGGGAGGAGCCCGCAGAGACCCGGGAGGAGCGCCCGAGACCCGGGAGGA
>NC_133618.1:26937977-26945477 GCF_048593235.1 Sminthopsis crassicaudata
TCTGTCCAGATTCTTGCCGTCAATACGGTGAATAGAAGAATAGCCATGAGGTATAGAATTAAGATGGGGCAGCGGTTTAGGTTGGCGACTGCCCGAGCAACTTCTGCCATACCAAGGCTACAGAGTCAGGACTCTAATCCTGTTCCTGACCCTCACTACCTGGGTGACTAAAGACAAATGACTTCATCTCCCTCAGCCTCAGTTTACTCATCTGCTCAATGGGGATGAAACACCTATCTGAGCTCAAACAAGACAACATATAAAGGAGCTCTGTGAACCTTAAAGGCTATATAAAGAGCAGCTTTTATTCTCATTGTCACCTGGAGCATCTGGGAAAGTTTGCCATAATTTTCAGCTTGCTCAATCTTTTCTCCCCCTCCCTCTGCCTTAGTTTTTCACATCTTTTAAGTGGAGGCGTTGGAATATCTCACCCTGCTGGCTGTTAAGCTAAGATCCAGCCCCTGCCTCTGGCCTGGTGAGCTCTCTGTCCAGCAGGGTTTGCTCTCGGTCTGCATCACCCTGAAACTATCCCCTGGCCCCGGCCCCTGACAGGGCTATTTTGGGTCCTGCTGGCCTAGGTAACCAGCATCACGGAGACAGAGGGTCAGGACCCAGAGGACCCTGGGAATGTCTCCAATTCCCGTCTCCACCCCTTTCTGACAGGAGTAGCCCGGCCCCCCCTAGGGAGTGGGTTGGGTGCAGGGAGTGGCAGTGCCTTTCCTTAATTGCCCCTGGGGTAGCCTGGAACTTTTGACTGTCTGGCAGACCCAGACTGGGCCTCCCTTCCACAGTGGAAAGCTAGGAGGGCAGTGGAAGCAGCAGTTTCTCAGCCCAAAATGTGGGCAGCTGGGAGGCTCAGAGGGCAGGGTTCTGAAGAAGGTCCCAGACCCTCTCCCAGACACTTAGCACTCACTGAAAAATGAGATTAAATGATTTATTGTTATAGTGAGACAGGAGATCCCAGACTCTCTCCCAGACACTTACCACTCACTCTGGAAAATGAGATTAAATGAGATACTGTTACATTGAGACAGGGAGATATTACAATGCTTGGTTTGCCCGGCTCCAGGTTCCCCTGCCTCAGGGTCCCGAATACCCCCCCTCTCACAGTCCAAGCCTCATTCTAACTAGGGACCCCAAGCTTCTAGATGAAACGGCAGTTTTGAGGCTGCCCTCGTGCTGCTTAACCCCCAGGACTTGTTGAAGATTGGAAGGTTCAGGGGGTTGTGAGTTTGACCCACTGGGTCGCTGGTGGTCCAGCCCAGAGCCTGGCGCATGGGAAGCACTCAGTGAGTCCTTATTGACCGAAGGATCAAGGCTGTGCTTCAGGGGACTGAAGAACTAATGAATTTGGTCTGACCAGACATGAAAAAAGTTGGCGCCGTGAATGACGCTCATGAGGGAATTCTCCTCTGTCTGGGCAGAGTCAGAGAATTCAAGGTGGGAAGGGCAGGGTTCTTTCCTCCCTTTCCTCCGTGCTGTCAAGGAGGGTCTTCCGAAACTCCCATAACCTACTCTTGTTCTATCCTTTAAATTAACCCTCTAGGAACTCTTCCTGAGAGAAGCCAAGCTCCTTGGTTCTGACCTCTCAGGGGCCATGAGGTTGTGAAGGGCTTTAAAACCCAAATAGGATTTATATTTGACTTTGAGGAGAATAGGGAGCCACTGAGTTTGAGTAGGGTATAGTGTGTGTGTGTGTGTGTGTGTGTGTGTGTGTGTGTGTGTGTGTGTGTGTAGACCTGTGTTCTGGGAGAATCACCGTGGTCACCGTGGCTGATGGGCCAGAGTATCGGGGAGACTCGAGGCAGACCAACCATTGTCAATAATGTAGTTGTGGGCGGGCCTCTGCCAGCTTGTCCACTGTTAGTGTAACAGGGGTGCCCAGGATAGTTTGGAAGAAGGGACCAATCTGTAACCAAGCCAATGTAGTAACCATTATCTCTGGAAATATAACTGATGGCAATAATATTATAGTGGGATAACAAAATTATGATTTCGCTCATCCAACATCTTTATGACTTCCCATATTCTCTCTCCCTTTCCTGCCCTCTTCTTCCCTATATCATTTCCCCCGTCTTAAGCTCCGTGAGGACACTTTTGTATCCCCGTCCCTTAGCACCGAGTGTGGCGCACCTGGAGCACTGAGTAAATTCCCTCCCTCCCTCCCGGATTGGGGATTGGATGTAGGGAGGAAGGAACTCCAGCTGTGCCCCAGCTCTGTGTTTGCTGCCTGTGTGACTTTGGGCCTGAGCTTCCTCCTGTAGAAGATGGGAAGATGTACTGAATGACTGAGGATCCTTCCAGCTCTGCAAGCTGGCAATCCTATGATTACCTAGGGTGTGTGTTCCCCGTCTAGTCTCTCCTCCTCATCTCTCCTCCTCCTCCTTGACTTCCCTGCATGTCCCCGTGCTTTCTGACACAGGGTAACTGAAAAAGCTCAGCCAGGTTATTTTGCTCCTTTTCCAAAGCTCCGAGCCAAAAAAAGCTGGAAACCTTGGCCCGAGTGAGGTTTTTGGCCTGTGGGGAAGGGGAGGGTGGGGATGTGTGCATCTCAATTCCCCTGGCCTCCCTGCCCTACTCCATGACAACATATGGCGGAGAAGGAGACAGGAACGGTGATGACAGCATCCATTTTTCCTTCCTCTCACTCACACCCAACCCTGGTTTCTCACATGGGATAGAATGTCATCATTTGCCGTGGATGTCAGGATGCAGGGGAATGTGATGGAGAGAGGGGCAGATGTGCTTCTGGACCATGTCCTTGAACTATGATGCACGGGGCAAAATGACTGCCTGTAGGGCTCAGGGAGTACTGGTGACACCCTCTTTTGTACCATTGTTGTCTCTATCGTGGTATTAGTCATTATCATCATCATCATCACTCTTTCCATCAAAACCATCATCCAAATTGCCAGTCAGTTTAGCTAAAACCCCCAATAACTGTGCGAATCACCCTCACTGTTACCATGACCACCAGTATTCCATCATCTCCACCACCTAGAAGGCATACCTTCTTTTACCTCTTTTTATCCTACATGTCATTGTCCACCATTGCCATCCCTGCCACTGCCATCTCCACCATTGTCACCATCACCACTGCCATACCCCCGCCGCCACTGTGACGACCATCACTGCTCTCGCCGCCATTGCTACTGCTGTCATTGTGTTCAGCTCCCCTGCTATGATCACTTCCATGTCCATGGTTATAATCATTGCCATCAGCCACATCTCTGCTACCAGAGGCTTTCTCCAGAATGTGCCACAGCTGGCATTTCTCTTACCGAGATCTTTCTGAACCCGGCCAGATGCTTTAAGAGAAGAACAATTGACTTGGACTTTAACCCTCTTCTCAAATCTATCAATGGACCAACTGAGCACTTATTGAGCACCTGCTGCATATTCCTCTCTGCAAAGGGCTGTGAAGGAAACAAGGGAGGGGCATCTTGATTATCTTGAAGTATTTCCCAGTCTGGGTGTCTCACGAAATAGCCAGAAACAGTTAAGTTCAGCTACACTGTCAAGGAGCTATGACTGTGAGCTGGAATAACTGGACAACGCTTAACGGAAGGAAGCCATAGAGAAGGTTCCCAGGCTAAAAGGGATAGAGAAATGATTCTCAGAAATGTATTTGTTATTTCCAAGGTCAAAAATACCCCTGTCTCCTTAAAGGGCAGCATCGCTGAGGGGACAGAGCACTGGATTCAAATCCTGGCCCTGGCATTTTTTCCCTGGTGACGTGGGACAAGCCAGTTCACTTTGGGCATCAGTTTCCAGAGCTGTTAAAGAGTGTGTCAATGGAGTGGAATAAAGACAGATTATCACATTTTCAGATGCCACAGAATCGGAAAGGAGTGCTGACAGAAAGGGCAGGATCCCCAAAGCTTTTCAGAAGAGAGCACCTGAGCTAAATGGAAGGTCAGATTTACAAGGGAAAGATGTCAAGGTTTTTATTTGGGTTATTTGAAATCAATTTCACAAAATGGAGGGAGACATCAGTAAGAACTTGGGATTTGAGTGAATGGCAAGCTCAGCAAACTGGTCAACAAGTATTTTTCATGTGCCTGCTACAGACCAGGCACTGCTTTAGGCTTTTTAAGGATACAATAGAAAGAACGGAGCAATCCTTGCTCAGTGTGAAAGTGAACAAGCCGACAGGAGCTTGGGCCACGCTGACGGAGGTCTCATATCCAGGAAGATGGTCTTGGCGCCCAGGGCACCGGAGTGCCTCCCACTGGGGGCTGCTCAGACCACATCTGGGACACTGCGTCCACCTCTGGGAGCCATAAAACACTGATGAGCTGCAGTCATCCAGGATGGGGAAGGAACTTGAGTCCCTGCCATCTGGGGAGCTGTCAAAGCGCCGGGCAGAAGCGCACATGCTTGCTGGGATCCCTCTGCTTTCCCTGCCCACTGTGCCATCTGCTTTCTAGACTCAGCTCCAGAAGGCATCTCGGTTTGGATCGAGGACCGGAGAATATTTCTAGATCAGGGAGAGTGAACGATTCCCGTCCCATCTTTAATCCCCAGTATTCTTTATGTCAGCACATGCTCACATCAGACGCCACGCCATCTCACTTGGGGGTAATGGCAACATTGCCCGATTTCCTAATGGCTGTCTGGTTCTGGAGTGACCTGGAAGAGTCAGACTGTTTGTTCACTAACTTATTTAACGTTATCCGGATTTTGGCTGGATCTTTCTGAAAGGACTCCATGGGTGAGCGCCATTAATTCACTGTGACAAGGACCTGTGCCGGCACTTTGATCATTAATACCTGTAGAATAGTTTTATCTCCAATTCTTTAATAGAAAAACTTTGATCAAGTAAATTGGGGATTGACCCAGTTTTGCTGTTTCCTCCGGGTTGGGTTGGTTTGTTTTCCTTCTCTGTTCTTGATATATCTGTATAAGATTGGAAACTTGTGAAGGAAGGGACAGTGGAGAGTGGAGCTCCTGAAAGGAGAATATGGCTGATATTAGACCCACGGAGAAGGACACAGAGACAGAGACAGAAAGAGAAGAGAGACAGAGAGACAAGCAATAGGGACAGAGACAGAGTTCCGGACCATGTTGCCTGTCCCTCTGGCGGCCTGGAACGGTGGGAAAGGGCTAGTCATGGCGCAAAGGAGCTGGGTTCAAATCTCGCCTCTGACATTGGGCTACAGATTTTTCATTTGTTGTTAACGGGGTGGTTTCCAGGACTCCTCCCAGGTCTAGATCCAGCGGGAGACCCGGGCGCACCACTGAATTCGGCTGCCTCAGTTTCCCTACATGTGAATCGAGGAGGTTGGGCCCTGGAGGCCCCTCCCGCTCTGGGACTGCCATCCTCCCTGTGATGGATTGGATGACGGATGAAACGTGCCCCCTCCCGCCGTCGTGGAGACCCAGCCAGAGTCTTCGGTCTGGGTGTCCTTGGAACGTTCGGAGCCTCGGTGGTCTCCCGGTGACAGTGGGGGGAGGGCGGTGCCCCGGGCCGTTAGTGCAGGCCCGCAGGCCTGGGGTGGGGCCGCCCCGCAGCACCCCCAGCGCCCGATAGATGCAGTGGGCCGGTGGCTCCAGTGCGGCTGCGCGCCCCCAGATCCCCTGCACACCCGGGGCGGGAATCCGGCGGAGCCAGAGGGAGGAAGCAGAAGCGGGATGAAGGGGAGGCTGGGGGGGAGGGGGGGCTTTTTTACTCCGGAACTGTTCTCAGCAATTGGGGAGCCGCAGGGTTAACAAAGGCAATCTTGACCTGCCCTGGGGAGCTTCTGTTCTATTGCATGGCGCCTAGGGGGCTGCCCGTTTGGGTGGGGTTGGCCCAAGCTCCCTGCCCGTAGGGGTCCCTCCGGCGTCCCAGCCAGAAGGGGGGGAGGGCGACTGTCTCTAGTTCTCCACGGTGGGGGCCAATCGCCTCTCGCCCCTGCGGGGGGAGCGGGGCCCCTCCAAGGGCTCTCCGGACAGCTCCCGGTGGGACTGCGCAGGCGCTGCTCCTCAGGTCCGGTCCCTTCCTGAGTCCCAAACGGGAACGTGTAATTTCGGAGCCGCCCGTGTGGGCCGGGCTGTGTTTAGTTCTATTTCTTTCCTTCCCCCCCAATACCCCCCCTCCGTTCGGTGACCTTCGCCGCCTGCCTCCCGCCTTTCTTAAAAAAGGAAAGCCCCACAGAGTCCGGGGGGCGGCTCTGTGGTCACGGCTGGAAGGGAGCAGACCTCCGGCCTCCGGCAGCCACGACCCCTGACGGTACCGGCCAGGAGCTCATACCTCTGGCCCCTCCGACCCCGTGGCCGCCGAGCCCTGGGGCGTTGGACGGGCCGGCCACGTGTCCTCGTCCGGAAAGTGCTCCTAGGAGCCCTCCCCCATCCGGATCGGAGCTCCTGGGGAGCTTGGCCCCCCCAACCCCCTGCCCAGGCTCCAACCCCCACATTCACTTTTCGAGCTCCCCAGCCCCGCCCCGGCCTCCCACCTCTAAGCGGCCTGGGGGGCTTAGAGACGGTTTTAACTGTAAGCCTGGAGTTGGGAAGTGCCGGAAGAGCGGAAGCGGACCGGAAGGTCCGGATTCAGATCCTGTGAGGGAGACAGGGGTTGGGGCCCCCCCACCACGTGGCCGAGTTCCTCCAGCCTCCCGTGGGGGGTCTCCCCACCGGTGTCCTCTCCCTTTGGGGACGAATGTCGCGAGGCTTGTCTCCCTCCTTTCTTCCGCCTCCCGGGAGCCCCGCCCCCCCATTGACGTGTTTGGGGCCGAGAGCGCCCTTGGCCCTTTTCCCTTGGCCCTGGATCCGCAGCTTTCCACATGGGGGCTCCGTTCCCGGGTCCAGAACATCCCGTGGGGAGGGGGGGGGCGGCAGCCTGCAGTGGGGGGGGCGCTCCCTGCCCCGGGGTGTTTCTGTCCATGAATCAGCTCAAGGCGGTTCACTTCGAAGCCGGATGGGAAGCGAGTGCGCCAAAGGGCCCGAAGACTTCCTCTGAGATCCCTCTCAGGTTCTTCATCCCTGAGGCCCAGCTCTAGGTCCTCCGAACCGAGGGACAGCTGGGAGGGGGTGTCCGCGGGAGTCGGTGCGAATCCTGCCTCAGACACTTGCGGGGGCCCAGAATCTGCCTCAGTTTCCCCATCTGTAAAACGAGGAACAATCTCACTGGTTTGTGGTGAGGATCAAACAAGGTCATGTGTACGAAGTGCTTTGCAAGCCCTAAGCGGTTTTGTCAGGGCGCCATTATTATATTACCGGACGAACGAACCAGTGAGCTGAAGCTCCCGAACTGGAGCGGTGGCCGGAGGTGCAGAGCGCGGCTGGGCCTGGAGTTCAGAGCTGACCTTCGAACTATCTGTGCGCCTCTGGGGGTCTGCCTCAGTTTCCCACCCATAAAATGGGGATAAGAATACCACCTGGGATTGTTTTGAGGATCACAAGCTTAGCACAGTTCCGGCACATAGTAGGCGCTTACTAAATGCTTCCTTTAAGTCAGTCAGTCAGCCAGACTAGAGTATTTACTACCTGCCCGGCTGGCTGAGTTAGAAGGGCGGCCCA